>NC_081571.1:28967271-29007712 GCF_022355385.1 Mustela nigripes
CGACAATCTGGAAGAAATGGATGCATTCCTAGAAACATATAAACTACCACAACTGAACCAGGAAGAAATAGAAAGCCTGAACAGACCCATAACCAGTAAGGAGATTGGAACAGTCATTAAAAATCTCCAAACAAACAAAAGCCCAGGGCCAGATGGCTTCCCGGGGGAATTCTACCAAACATTTAAAGAAGAACTAATTCTTATTCTCCTAAATATTGGAGCTTTTAAAGAAATAGAACATTCTGGGTTAAGCCGGAATTCCTAGTTTGGTTTCTAAAGCAGGTTTGCGTTGGAGTGACAGTCACATCCTGGGTGACTTGTGCGTTGTCCCTGATCTTGGGGTTTCATTTTGGTACTCAGAGGCACACCAGAGGAGCAGAACATTTGTTTTGTGGCCACAGGGGCCAGTGTTACATGAATTTTTTTCTTAATCTTTTTCTTTGGCACCTGTGAATGAGCATAAGAGAGACATAAGATTGGATGGGTCAAGTGCTGAGGGCTTATGTGCACATGGCCAAGACTGAGGAGTGTGACTGTCACTGGCTACACATAGAAGAAGACCCACAGGGAGTCAGGAAACTGACATTCAGGGCCCATTTGCCTTCACCCTTAGTTTTGGTGATGGCACCAAACATCTCTGTGACATTTGCTCAAAGCACATTTATATCTTTTGGAGGAGGTTTGAGGGGTTAAGGGCTGATTATGGAAAAAGATAAGACCATGGCAGTTAGTAACCCAAAAGCTTTATTGGGCCATGCTTAGGCAGTGTTGTATGAAGGGGAGAATCTTTGGTAGTGTGAGACTGTCCAGAGGCTCCAGGAGGCCAGTTTCCAGAAGGGGAGGGGAGCTCCTACCTGCAGAAGAGGGGTGCACGGGGCCTGGGGCTCAGCATCTGGTGGGTGGTATCTGGGTCAGAGAGCTCTGAAGGGTCTTGTAATTAGGAGTGTCTATCTTACCAGTGGTGAACGGGCACTGCGTGAGGTTTCAAGGAGTATGCAAAACTCTAGAGGTGGGCTCTAGATCACTAAAAATCTGCTTGTTTGGCCCTTTAAAAAATAACCTGATGGGCGCCTGGGTGGCTCAGTCGGTTAAGCGTCCCACTCTTGGTTTTGGCTCAGGTCATGATCTCAGGGTCACGAGATGGAGCTCCAAGTCAGACTCCACGCTCAGCAGGGAGTCTGCTTAGGATCCTCTCTCTCCCTTTCCTCCTGCCCCCAACCCACCATCCCCCACTTCGTTCATATGTGCATTCTCTCTCTCTCTCTCTCTCTCAAATAAAATAAAATAACCCAATGTTTTAAATATTTATGCTTGATGCCAGTGGGCTTTTGAACAAATGAGTCTCAGCTTACAGTGGAAAAACACCGCCTAGAAGCCAAAACACAGAAGCCATCTCTGAGCTATTTATATCACAGTCCTACACTCTGCATGGGAACAGTGTAGTCCAGCAGAAAGAGCATGGATGGCAAACTTTGGGTTCAGGTGGTGGCTGGGCCCCTCGCTAGCCATACCTTCAGTGGTCGCTTACTCTGTCAGACCTCACTTCCCTCATCCATAAAATGAGGGTGGGACAGATGGACTCTGAGTTTCCAGCTCTAGATATTTGTTACTTTCAGGTTCTCGAAACCTCCTCATGACGGTAGATAGGATCTGTTGTATTATTTCCATTTGTCGCGTGAGGGACCCAAGGTACAGTGTTATTGGTCAATGCTGAGCGTTTTATCAAATCTCACCCAGTGTCCAGCAGAGAACTGGATTAGAATTCCTGTTTGGGGTTGCATGGCTTCTTTGTGAGAAAAATAAAATGAAATTAAAATTCTGCCACTGGGCATGGCTGTAGCCCCAGCAAAAGATGACCAGATTGAAGATTTATAGGCATGCTATCGTACGATCGTTCTATTTTCTTTACATCTTTACATCTATAAACATTTAGAAGCACAGCACTGCTTCTTTTGTTGCTGTCTATAAAATTGCAGAGTGGATGGGGGGTGATGCCTGAAGACCCCACATCTGACGGCAATGTGTGCAGGTATCCGCATCTCCCCCAAAACCACCTCTTACCATCCTGCGTTGATTTCTCACTTCTAACACCGATCTTCTCTGTCAAGATAATTACTGTGAAGATTGGTTACTATTTTTAATAAAGCATATCAGTTGCATACCTGAATCAGTCTTGGAGGCTGGGCTTGAGAAATTCGCTCTGTTTTACTCACCATTGTTGTTTCTATTCAGAGTTTGACTTCTTATGGTCAACAGCCAGGGAGTACCCCCTTCTGTAAGGAGGGTGGTTTCCCCAAAAATAAACAAATTTTCAAATCCTTTTCCAGAGACTTGTATAAATTAAAAAAAAAAAATCACCCAGGAGTTTTGGTGAATTTTTTGGCCCCCAAAGTTTCTATATTTGACTGTCCTGGAACGCTGCGTTCTCTGTGATATATCCATTGGTTTCTGATTCCAGCATTTCAGAAGACTCTGTCATCCTGTTTTCCAGACCTGAGTTTAATTGGAGAGTTAATTATCTGAGCAAGAACCTGTAAACCAAGTCAGGTTTGGGGGTGAAGGCTGAGATCTCTGTTCCACCTCGGTGGACAAGAAAGTCTTTGTGAACACTTGATTATATTTTTACATAAGCAGATGTTCCATATAGCAGAGGCAAGAAACCAGGGAGAGGAGCCTGTAACCAGATAGTGTTTAGCTAAGATGAAGACAAAAGCCTCCTTTATCTCTTTGCAATAACTTAGCCTAGGAAGACCTGAGACCTGAGCTGGGAGGTCCTCGTTTTGGTTCCAAGCAGGCGTTTGAGCTAAACAGGAAGGAATGAAGGGTCATTTGCGTGGCCTCAGACTTCAGTCATGATTTCTGATTAGCCATGTGCTTTTCAGATGAAATTCATAAGCACCTCGAATAACTTATCCTTCCTCTCATTCCAAAAATTTTTTAGTTTGGTATTTTCTTCCTTTCTTTTTTTTTAAAGATTTTATTTATTTATTTGACAGGCAGAGATCGTAAGTAGGTAGAGAGGCAGGCAGAGAGAGAGGGAGGGAAGCACGCTCCCTGGTGAACAGAGAACCTGATGCGGGGCTCCATCCCAGGACCCCAGGAACATGACCCAAGCTAAAGGCAGAAGCTTTAACCCACTGAGCCACCCAGGCACCCCTAGTTTGATATTTTCAGAAGTTACTTTCTTTTAAATTCACTTGACTCAGGCTACTGGACCACCTTCCCTAGTTCATGGTTTCCTTGACAACCAACTGAAGGATCCATTCAAGTCTGTCCACAGTGGTTAATGAAAATGATGTAATAATACTTAAAATAGGTGTCCCGTCTCTACAGCACATTTGGATTCCTCAAGCTTCTGATGTCTGTCTCTGCAAGAGTTCTTCCCTCTGATTTGCAAGTGCTGCACGTCTCATTTCCCCTTAGATTCCTCTATCTCAGTAACTTATTGTCTTACTAGAAGGGAACCACAGGTGCAAACCTCAGTCTCCTCATCAGGAAAATGGGAATAATAGTAACAGTCCAATATCTCTCATAGGACTGGTTCAAGAAAAGGTGGCGATAAAAGGTGATGTGAAGGTGTTTGCAACTTTGTAAAGTAGGCCATGGCGTGGGTTACACGCCAGGCTTGCTGAGACCAGGCAGGTATTGTGAATGAGTGCTGGAGACCAGGGCTAAGAAAAGTTACAATCCTATCCCAAAGAGAAATGGCAACTGACCCCAGGAGACATCATCCAGCTTGTGGACTGTGGAAATGGAAGGGCCAGGCCCACTGACGGAAGCAGCTGCCATTTGTGTTTTGGGAAGAGGGGGCCAGTGTTACCAATTCTGATTTCATTTTTGAAGAACAACTAGGAATCTGAACCCTCAAAAAATCTCTTAATTTTTTAATTGTGGCAATGAATTCATAGGAAGCAGACATGTGTGCACGCAGACACGCACGCATTAAGTGGAATTCATTCCATGAATCTGTTTTCTGAATGCAACCCACAGGCCACCATTTTGAGACCTGTGCTGGAGGACATTCTTAGAGCCATATATAAATCTGGAATGGGCTAGGTATTGACCTCTGCTTCTATATCTTGCCACAGAAAACAGGTTACACTCAGATTTACAGATTTTTTTTTGAGAGGAAAAAGAGAGAGAGCACATGTATGTGAGTGGGGGGAAGGGCAGAGGGAGAGAGAATCCTGAAGCAGACTCCCCGCTGAGTGTAGAGCCTGATGTGGGGTTAGATTCCAGGACCCTGAGATCCTGACTTGAGCCAAAACCAAGAGTTGGTCACTTAACTGACTGAGCCACTCAGGCCACACAGATTTACAGATATGTTAAGAATTTACTAAGAACCACTGGATAATAACAAGAGATGAAATGTACAAGGAAGTAATGTCAGCTCTTTTTTGAGAATCAGAGGTGCTGTAAATAGTATGGAGATGTACCAACCAAATGCAATATATGAACTGTGAGAGGATCCCAGATTTGGGGAGAAAAAGAAGCAAGGGAAAAAAAGATTATTTTCAGGGTGATTGGAGAAATTTAAATAAAGACTGTATGTTAGGTGGCATGACCTGATTCACGCTAATGTCTTAGATGTGTGTGATAATTAGTAGCACTGTGATTCTAGAGGAGAATGCCTTTTTTTCCTAGGAGATGCATGTGGAAGGTCTTAGGGTGAAGTGTCTGGAGGTATACAACTTTTTTTCAAAGGTTTAGCTGAGGGTAGGGGTGGGAGAAGGTTTCAAGAGGGAGACAAAGAGGGAGAAAAGGCAGATGTTACAGCAAAAGTGATTAATCAAGGTGAGGTGTATTTATTGTACTCTTCATTCAACTTTTCTGTAGATTTTATTTTATTTTTTTTTAAGTAAGTAAAAAATAAGATAGACTTTCACATAAGGTGTGTTGTGAGCTTCCTGTCCTGGGAACCGTTCATGTTGCTTTGGTTTGGAGTATTGCTGTGATGGTTGGGTACCTGGACCTTGCTAGAGGATTCCCAGGTCTCTTATTAAGGATCTACTAAGGGCAGAACACAAAGATACAAATGTAGGATGATTGATTGATTGATTGAGGAGAGAAGGAGAGAGAGCAGGGTAGGGAGGGGCAGAGGGAGAGAGCAAGAGAGACTCTCAAGAAGTCTCCATGCCTTGTATGGAACCTGACCCAGAGCTTGACCTCATGACCCTGAACCCCAATCAAGAATCAGATGCTTGAGGAACTGAGCAACCCAGGTACCCCTAGAATGCTTTTAATTGCTCAATTCTTCAAGCCATCCGTTGTTGTCTCCTTACTTAAATGAGGTAACTTATATAAGTCAACAAGCACAGTTCTGGACACATGGTAGGTATGTAGCATCAAATAATCATGTCTCTTTTATTTTTTTAAATATACCTATGGCTATACTTTGAAGTATTGCATCTCAAAGTATCAACTCCCTCACTAAAAATCATACTAGGAGTCAATTCCATGGTGGGGGAAGTATTTTCAACTCCTAGCCTTGTATAACCTATCCAGGTGAGTTTTCATATTTAAATCCAGGAAATAATTTTATGCTGACACTTGAAGAAATGACATGAGGTTCTCACTTCAGGGATGCTTTTGTCCTCAGCTCCTGCTTAAGAACAAATAAAAAATATTTTACTTGAAAGTTTCAGAATGATCTGCTCTCCAGAGGTGCACAGACATGGGCCTCACCTTAGAGTCAGGCCTGCTGTAACACTGTAGGGGTTGGGCAAGTGTCCAAATGGAGGCCATATACCACAGGTCTAAGTATTTAAACATTATAAATCAAGTTTATGAGCTGTTAGATAAACTATGTTCTGTCCTCCTACTTTGGCAAATATATCTCCTGTCAGTGCCATCTAGGCAGAGTCCCCCAGAAACATACCTGTGGTGGAGCAAAGTTGAGTGGATTGACTCACAGCAATGAGGGAGATGCCACACCCTGTGGGGAACCAAGGGACAGCTCTATCAGTGTCAGCAAAAGCCTAATAGAGATCTGGGCTTATGATGAGTGATTGGGGGGAGAATTCAAGAAAGCATGGTTTTGCTCGGGATTAAATGGATGCTCTTAAGAAGTGGGGGTAGTCCTGAGATTGGATATCTTAACAAAGTGGGTGAAAGCTGTGACTGGTAAAAAAAAACAAAAAACTATCTCATTAGCTATGGTTGGGAGATAGTGGTCATGCTGTGGTCTTTATGCAGAATAAGATAAGATATAAGATATGTGGTCTTATGCTGAATAAGGTCTTTGATTTTTTTTTTTTTTTAAGATTTATTTATTTATTTTTAGAGACACAGAGAGAATCTCAACCAGACTCTGCGCTGAGAGTGGAGCCTGACCTGTGGCTCAGTCTCACGACCCTGAGACCATGGCCTGAGCCAAAGTCAAGAGTTGGATGCTTAACAGACTGAGCCACCCAGATGCCTCAGTAACATTCTTGATTTAGTCTGTGCTCACACATGAGTACAAGGAGGTCTTGGTTTTCTCTTGCTCTATCATGGTCACAGTGTAGGCTCTCTGTTGCTTGTGTTCGGTGAGTGTTTTTTTTAAGATTTTATTTTATCTATTTGACAGAGAAGAGAGAGAGCAAGCAGGGGGAGCAGGAGGCAGAGGGAGAAGCAGGCTCCTGACCAAGCAGGGAGTCCAATGCAGGGCTCGATCCTAGGACCCTGGGATCATGACCTGAATCGAAGTCAGAAGCTTAACCGACTGCACCACCCAGCCGCCTCTGTGAGATTGTTTATGCTCTATTGGAAGAAACCCCCACTGCCAAGGCCAGGTCCTGGTGATACCAAGCCTAACTGATGGGGCTCTGCTGATTTTTCTCTTTCTCTTATCATTTCTCCCTTGACAAGGAGGACCAGGTTTGAATGTAGACATCCTGGACTCCTCAGTGTTCTGTGCCAGAGCATGGCTGGTGGCAGGGGCAGGGGCAGGGGGTAGATGTGAAGCTGTCTCCACTTCCTTTCTCCTCCCATTCCTGGCTTTTTCCCAGCCTTGTACCTATCTTCTGCTGTGAAAGGTCTGACACTCAAAACCATGCATATCCCATCCCAAACATCCACACTGTTCCATGACCATCACTTGGGCCTATCCATCTGCATGTTGGCAGCAAGGTGCATCCTCAGAGAATAGATCCCCCCTAGGCTTGGGAAACAGGTTCCAGGGTCTTGGTTTCCTGGAATATAATGGAGTTGTTGGTTCAAGAGGGTTCAGTCCTGAAGACTTCTCACCTCGTGGGGAAGGGCCCGGTCAGAAGAGGGTCAGAAGGGTTTGCCTCTAATTGTGGACTCTCCACTTCGACCCATTCATTACAGTGACATCCCTTGTCCAGCAGGACTTCCGCTTCTGGTCTCTTCTAGCTGGCCTGCTTCCGTTTCACTTGTGGGGTTGTGTGAGGCAGTCACTCAGTGCACACTTGAACTGATGGGAAAGGGGAAAACCACTCAATGTTCAAAGCTATTTCTAGTCCCTCCACTTTTTCATAGAAAGATAGAAATATATACAAAGTTGCTTAAAATTAATATTTGTGTAAATACCTTAACTCTGTAGGAGTGAAAATATGTCTCTAGAGTGCCAGGATTCACAAAAAGCAGTGATTGGAGGGTCACATTTCCCTAGAAGTTAAACTAACTAGTTTACTAATTCTGTCCTCCTTTAAATGTTTTGGATGTTTAGATTAGAAATAGAGTTAACATTTCCAGAACTAGTTTTTATAGAGTATTTTGGTTCTCATCTAAGAATATTTGGGGTTCCTCTCTCAATTCTTCAAAGAGGAAGGTCTTTCCTAATTATTCTAGTAAGTAAGAAATATGACCTCTGGTTTCTGTGTTCAGAGAGTCCTCCTCCACGCAATAAGGACCTCAGGTGGTGAGACTTTAGGACGATGAAATTAAAGGTTGTAAACTCAGGCGCTGAGGGGTTACAGGTATAGATAGATGTTGGTCTACAGCTGACTCCTTGAGAAACGACATCCTGTTTTACCCTTCAAGTATCTTCTGGCATGGAAACCCCATGTCTTCAAACATAAAAATTATGAAATCACAGTCCTTATCTGTTTGGGCCCATTTTATAAGAGATTTTTTTTTTATCACCTGGAATTATATATTTTTATATTTCTTAGGTTTATGCAAAATAATATTGGTGCCTTCTTTAAAATACTAGAATTTAAAACAACTTCACCTTGCCATTAACCACCACGTAGTGAAGCTTCTGAGTGCCGTATGTGTGTATTTCCTTCCCTGATTTTCTTCCATCTTCTCCTCCCTTCCTTCCACGAGTGTGATCAATGAAGAGGGTAGGTTTGGAGTCGGACTTTCCATGGAATTTTAACCCTATCGTTAGCTAACTGGGTGATCGTGTACTTCAGTTGAACCTTCCCTCCCCCTTAAAATAGGGGAAATAACACTAGTTACTTTATAAGGTTGTGAGGACTGTATGAATGGTACTCAGGCTGGCACACAGTAAGCATTCAATACATAAAAATGTTGATTTTTTTCACAGTATTTAATAAGTGCCCACTATTGATAAAGCACTGTGTTAAATAGTGAGGACAGGGTAATGAAGCAGATGTATTCCTTATTCTCTGGGAGCTTACAGTACTGAGGTTGGAGACAGGCATATAAAAGTGGGCAGCATAGAATGGGAATTGAGCTTGCCATAGGGGTGACCCAGTGGAACTCTTTTCCAGTTTTGAGAAGTCAGGGAAGGCTTTCCAGGACTGATGTCTGATGTCTCCGCTGACACCAAAAGGGTGAATAGGAACCAACGAGGTGATGTGGGATCCGATGAGGCCTTTCAAGCAGTGGGAACAGCATGTGCAAAGTCTCGGAGGCAAGGAAGACCAGGGCAGCTGCACTGTTGCCATCTAACCTCCTCAAGTCATTGATGCAATAAGGAAGACTGAAAAGAAATGAACCAACTTTATTTTTCTGCATCTTTATTCTTTTGAGTTCTTCTCCGCTTCTCAGAGGTCCCAAGTGGAGCCCAGGATTATTGCATTTGTGTAAAGTGGTTAACATGACGCTGTTTCTTTGAGCTAACTTCGGATGGTGCTTGGCTCACCTGCCCTCCACCATCGCCTACCAACTGGGTCTCGTTCAGCATTCTCCCTCTTTGGATTTACCCCTTCCAGGTAATATGTGTTTTAGCTTCTCTTACCTTTTAAGACTTCATCTGTTGATTTAGGTTTACGTTCTCCCTGTTTTATGATGTCTGAGATTTCCCCTCCCATTTTTCCTGTAGTTCTTCATGCTTTCAACTGATGGCCACTGAAGTCTCATCAGTTCATTTTATTTTTCTGTTCTGTCAGTCACAGAAACATTAACACTTGTTTAATCTCCAAGATTGACTTTGGTCTTTTGTTTCACACGAATCATCCCCCTCCTATACGACGTTTATGCTCGGATTTAGCTAATTTTTAAGTTGTTCTTGGCCCAGATATCAAAGTTGACATTCTAATAAAAAATGTCACATGCTTTTGAAGACCATGCTTTGCTCAGCTTAAATAATTTCTATTGGGTATTTCAATAGGGTGCAAGATACTCAGATATTCGAAATGAACTTAGACTGGTTCAAAATTGCATATGTCAGATATATTAGAAAAAACCACTTTTAATCCCAATTTTTATATTTCTACCCACCATACTTCCCAACGGTGATAACAGAAGTTAACAGATTTGTACACTTTCAATATTCTCAGTGCTTTACTGAATGAATGTGAGCACCATTTCATTTAGATCTTGTTAAAAACCTACAGAGTGGGGGTGCCTGGGTGGCTCAGTGGGTTAAGCAACTGCCTTCAGCTCAGGTCATGATCTCAGGGTCCTGGGATCAAGCCCCACGTCAGGCTCTCTGCTCAGCGCTCTCATGCTCCCTTTGTGTTCTCCCTCTCTCTTTTACTCTCAAATAAATAACTAAAATCTTAAAAAATAAACAAACCCTACAAGGTGGATACTCTTATTGTCTCCTTTAACAGATTAGATTTTAAGGGTTTTGGCACTCTGCCCAGTACCACACACTAGTAAGTGACATGGGGTGAATTGAGCCCTCTCCAGGGGTCTGTGCTCCCTCAATGTTCTCTGTGGCCACATGGCCTTCAAGTCGTAAAGGAGTAAGTGAAGGGGAAATTGGAGATTTTTAGTCAGGCTGGCTGTGTGAATTCTCTCTCTCTCTTTTTTAAAAGATTTATTTATTTATTTATTTATTTATTAGAGAGCGAGAGAGATACTAAGTGAGTTGGGGGGGGGGGTGGGCAGCTGGAGGGGCAGAGAGAATTTCAAGTAGAGTCCCCAGGGAGAGCAGAGCCCAATGCAGGACTCGATCACACAACTCTGAGATCATGACCTGAGCCAAAACCAAGAGTCAGACGCTTAAACCCCTGAACCACCCAGGTGCCCCAGCAGTGGGATTTGTTATTTTTCTGGAAATTTTTATTATGATGCCTTGTCACTCATGTTAGCTGGGACAAAATGCAGCTCATTCCTTTCTGTTGACATGCAGCATCTCCCAGCCAATTAATTTTTTTTCAAGTGATACTCGTATTGTGTTTAAGATTCGAAAAATGTGTCCTTCACTTTGAAGACATGCATGGTGAAATGATTTAATGTCTGGGATTGGCTTCAAAATTATTCCTTCTGGTGGGATCTATTTAAAAAAACAATATTGGCCATGATGGTTGTAATGGGGCATCTATCAAAATAGATGGTGTTCACTTTACTGTACTCCATATTTGTGTGTGTATTGGAAACTTATCCTGATAAAATGTTAAAAACATTTCTGAGTTACTTCACTCCCCTCCTGTAAGGATATCATTGCTCCCCACTTTCCCTGGTGATTTATATTCTGTTTTCTTTATTAGAAGCTCGTATGAAGGTCACCAGTCATTTAAGAGAGGAATTTATTTAGGGATCTTCCTTACGGACCTTCCTTTCACTTTTCTGTGATAGGACTTTTAAAAAGCTCGGTTATTACAATGTATATTTTCCTTAATATCCTCCACCCTTACATTTTCTTTTTTTTTTTTTTTTAAAGATTTTATTTATTTATCTGACAGAAATCACAAGTAGATGGAGAGGCAGGCAGAGAGAGAGAGAGAGGGAAGCAGGCTCCCTGCTGAGCAGAGAGCCCGATGCGGGACTCGATCCCATGACCCTGAGATCATGACCTGAGCCGAAGGCAGCGGCTTAACCCACTGAGCCACCCAGGCGCCCCCACCCTTCCATTTTCTTGCTAAAACAGAATTTGACTGCTGACACCATCTTTTCCCCCACGGCTCTCTTCTCTTTAATTTTCTACCACACTTTTTTCTTTACAAGTAGATTTTGTTTGTGCAGTTAATTATGACATGATTTTGGTACATTTTCTTCGGCAGGAATCCTTTCTGAGAAAGACTGTAGTGCTTCAAGTTTTAGATGAATGTTAATTTCTTTCCCACTGGTATGAGACCCAAGTGGTATGATGTGTCTTCTCTATGACACAGACTTATATTAAATAAGTTTTATTTAAACAGAGCTCAGTTTGAATGACAGTTTTGCCTGTTTGTGTTTCACTCGCTAGCTTATCAATAAAAAAATTAAGTTCCTACACATCTTGAGTATTATAAAGAACTGTTTACTGCCTTAAATTCAAGTGTTTTTTTGTAGGTATTTTATAAAACATTATTATTTTTTTAAAAGATTTTATTTATTTATTTGACAGAGATCACAAGTAGGCAGAGAGGCAGGCAGAGAGAGGAGGAAAGCAGGCTCCCTGCTGAGAGCTCAATGCAGGACTCGATCCCAGGACCCTGAGATCATGACCTGAGCTGAGGGCAGAGGCTTTAACCCACTGAACTACCCAGGCACCCCAAAACATTATTTTTTAAAAATCGTGTCATACTAAACCTGAATTTGGTCCATAACCAACATGGACTGAATTATATTCTTTAGGGATTATGAAGCTCTCATTTCTTTTTATAGGAAATGCACTAAAAAGTATGATTAGATGGAGAGGGTATTCATTCATTCACTCAACAAATATTTATTGAGGGTCTAGCATGGGCAAATATTCTTCTGAGTCTAGAGATACTTTGCCAAATAGCTGAATTTCCCTGACCTCTTGTAGCTTATATTCTAGCAGAGGAGACCGATAACAAAGAAAACCACGTTCACACAAAGTGTATCAGACAGAAACAATCGGGCAGAACGGAAGTAGGGAAGGGAAGAGGACAGGTGGGTTGCAGTGTCGGTGGAAAAGGCTCCTCTGAAAGGTGGCTTTTGAGTGAGAACTTACACCCAGGGGTGATTTGGGGCCAAAGCATGATGCGGGTTGCAACAGCGATCCATCTTTTTTTTTTTTTTTTTTTTTAAATAAGTTCATCAAAAAGCCTTGAGTGAAGTGAAAAGTATGGAGCAATAAAAAACAAACAAACAAACAAACAAACAAAAACCAGTCAAAACAAAATATTTTCCATTGGAAGCATGTGAACATGAATACGAGGTTCTGGCACCATTGCTGCTATTACTTTAGGTACTACTTGCATACATACATACCCCATGTATCTGTAATCACGTGGATTGGAATGAAAGTTCACAGGGGCCACGTGGCTGGGGCGGAGCCATGCCAGGGAGAAAGGCAGGAGGGTGGGGGGGGGGGTTGGGCACAGGGTGCTGGAACGGGGCCAGGTGAGGATTTGGCTCTACTCTAAGATGAGAAACAAAACTTACACTTCAACAGAATCACACCGGCTGCTGTGTTAAGATTATAGGAGAGTCGGGCAACGTTGACCCTTTACGTTTCCAAAATGGGAATTAAGGTGAGAGGAGGAAGGTGAGAATGAAGGTGAGAGAAGTGGCTGGACTCTGGACGCTCTTTGGGAGGAGGGCTGACATTATTTGCTGATGGGTGGGATGTGGGGGTGCCACTAGAGCATTTAGCCAGGGCAGGAAGGCCTGGAGAGGAGTAGCTTTGAGAATGATCAAGAGAGTGGTTTGGATGTTTGAAATTGGAGAGATTTATCAGACATGCAAGTGGAGATGTTAATCAGAACTATGGTTTAATTTTCAGGGGGGGAACTGGATTGGATAAAAATTGGGGAGTCTCTTTTGCCACCAGTGGCTTCTAGAATGTTTGTAAGTCAAGTGAGGGCCCCCATGTAAAAATCCCAGAAACATCCTTCATAGCCTCTGTTAATTGCCAAAAAATCCTTTTGCTGTTTTTTTCTTTTTTTAATATCTACTTTCTTTATTTGACAGAGAGAGAAGTGGGGAGGAGCAGAGAGAGAGAGAGAGTGAAAGAGAGAGAGAGAAGTTGACTACCTACTGAGATGGGAGCCTAGTGCGAGGTTTGACATGGGGCTCCATCTCAGCACCCTGAGATCATGACCTGAGCTGAAGGCAGACACTTAACCAACAGAACAACCCAGGTGCCCCTCTATTGCTGTTTAGAATCAGAAAGGGATGGAAAGGGAAAATGAGAGAGAGAGAGAGAGAGAGGGAGAGAGGGAGAAAAGAAAAAGCCTTTGACATCAGACAGACCTGTTGGAATCCTGCTCTACCACATGATATGGCTGGGTGACTGTGGACAAGTTACTCAACGTCTCTGAGCGTCTCTTTTAGAAAAACGGCTATTAGGCTGTACATCTCCAGAGTTACGTGAAACTAAAAACTGATAATGGATAAACTTGTACGGTGCTGAACGACATTAGCTTTTCCCCTTGATACTGACTGCTTACATGGTATTTATAGCAAAGGGGCTCACCAGGGATGAGGAGGTTATCCCTGGGGAGGGGGCAATGCACTCTGGTATTAACAGGGGTGTGCTAGGAGAGTGTGGAGGGGAGAGCTGGCCCCCCATTTCTCACACTCTACACAGTGTGTTGCCATGACCCACCATGGGTGTGTTAAATTGAATTCTTTCCCATTTTGTGCAACTTGGCTATTTAAATGTAGGGACTGTTTTTGGCATTCTGGATATTTAAAATTATACATGGTTTCTAGGGAAATCCCAAAGGCATGAAAGGTTTTGCCTACAGAGATGAGTCCTGAATACTGATGAGCATTTTCTTTCTGACATTATGATACTGTAGACTCCAGCCAGCGGTGGTAAAGGGTTACAGTCAGGATCCTGGAACCAGAGTTTTCCAACACATTAATTTAATAAGGACATCTCTTTGCGGGCCACCAGTGAAATCTCATATTGATGTAAAAACACTGCAGTTGCTTTCCTTACGTGAACTTGATGTTTAGCAGTCTTGAGTCTTTAAGTGGCGTGATTGCTGACTGAGGGGGTCCACACAGTGGAAGCAGATGGTGAGGGGGTGGGATGTGTTTACCCCAACCTCCAGAGTACTTCTCTCTCTGACGGCATCCCTTTTTTGGCAAAATCACATGGGTCCTGTCACTCTGCCTGCTTCTCAGCCTCTTTCTCGAGTTCTAGGAACACCGTGTGCTCTGAACCTGGAAGAGCCCCCCTCTGTCCTGTGCCCTCTGAATGGGTTTTCCCAGCTGCTGGAGTTCTGACTCTGTTCATTTATTTTTTTTTTTAATTTTATTTTATTTAAATTCAATTAAGTAACATAAAGTGTATTATTAGTTTCAGAGGTAGAGTTCACTGGTTCATCAGTTGCATGGAACACTCAGTGCTCATTACATCGTGTGATGTCCATCACCCTGTTACCCCACCCCCCCCCCCGCAGCCCTCAGTTTGTTTCCCAGCATTAGGGGTCTCTCATGGTTTGCCTCCCTATGTGATTTTGTCTTATTTTATTTCCCCTTCCCCTATGATCCTCTGTTTTGTTTCTTAAATTCCACATATGAGTGAAACCATATGGACATTGTCTTTCTCTGACTTATTTTGCTTAGCATAGTGCCCTCTGGTTCCATTCGTGTCATTGCAAATGGTAAGATTTCATGTTTTTGATGGCTGACTAGTATTCCATTACACCCCCCCCCACCCACATCTTTATCCATTCATCTGTCGATGGACGTCTGGACTCTTTCCATAATTTGGCTATTGTGGACATTGCTGCTATAAACATTGGGGTGCAGGTCCCCTTTGGAACACTATGTTTGTATCCTGTGGCTAAATACCTAACAGTGAAATTGCTGAGCTGTAGGGTAGCTTTATTTTAAACTTTAAAAAAAAAAATTTTATTTATTTATTTGACAGACAGAGATCACAAGTAGGCAGAAAGGTAGGCAGAGAGAGAGGCAGAGCCAGTCTCCCTGCCAAGCAGAGAGCCTGATGCGGGGCTCAATCCCAGGACCCTGGGATCATGACCTGAGCCGAAGGCAGAGGCTTTAACCCACTGAGCCAGGCAGACGCCCCTATTTATAACTTTTTGAGGAACCTCCATATTGTTTTCCAGAGTGGCTGCACCAGCTTGCATTCCCACCAACAGTGCAAGAGGGTTCCACTTTCTCCACATTCTAGCCAACACCTGTCATTTCTTGACTTGTTTATTTTAGCCCTTCTGACTGGTGTGAGGTGGTATCTCATTGTGGTTTTGATTTGTATTTCCCTGATGCCAGGTGATATGGAGCATTTTTTCATATATCTGTTAGCCATTTGTGTGTCTTCTTTGGAGAAATGTCTATTTATGTCTTCTTCCCATTTCCTGACTAGATTTTTTGTTTTTTCGGTGTTGAGTTTGAGTTCTTTATAGATCTTGGATACTAGCCCTTTATCTAATGAGACATTTACACATATCTTCTCCCATTCTGTCAGTTGTCTTTTTTCATTGACTGTTTGCCATGTAAAATCTTATTATCTTGATGAAGTCTCAATAGTTTATTATTGCTTTTGTTTCCCTTGCCTTTGTTTAACAACACCCTGCTCCTAGACCGCCCCACCTCCCAGACCTCAAATGACCTGAGGAAAGGATGGGTTTATAATGGATCTTTTTCCTGTCCTCCTGGAGGGTGCATACCCTAAAGCCATCGCCTACACAGACGGTGCTGTGTGCCCAGAGAACTCTGTGCCTTGTTCCGTTGGATCCTGAGATCCTAGCATTTTCAGGTGTTTGCAGGTGACTGACTGTGGGACACAATCTCTGGAGACTCAGTGGGCTCTTTTCCTTGGGGCTCTAGCATTATACAAGGGAAGCACATTCACGATTTTAAAAAGACATTTTTAAAATTCATGGTTACCCTTTTCTTTTCTTTTTTGGGGGGGGGGTTGCGAAGTATTTATTTATTTATTTATTTAGGTAGCAGAAACAAATTGTGTTGTTGTGCCTGGGATGTTCTAAATTGCTTTGGACCGTGTGGCTCTTTTTTTTTTTTTTAATTAATTAATTATTTTCAGCATAACAGCATTCATTATTTTTTCACCACACCCAGTGCTCCATGCAATCCGTGCCTCTATAATACCCACCACCTGGTACCCCGACCTCCCCCCTCCCCCGCCACTTCAAACCCCTCAGATTGTTTTTCAGAGTCCATAGTCTCTCATGATTCACCTCCCCTTCCAATTTACCCCAACTCGTTCATCTAGGCAGCTTCGGGTTTTCTGGATCCAAAAGCGTACTAATTTAGGGGTACATCTTTAAGGAAAAGAATAAAAAATCATGAACACAGAATTACTAATGACTTGATTTTCTCCCATGCAAGTGAGAAGCCTGAAGTTCACATTTAGCGTCCCATTGAATCTGCACCAGAAAATTGCGAAGCCAAACCACCTTCAACCCACTTCCTCTGAGGGTCTGTTAACACTTTTTTGGTTCTAAATAATAGCTTTATTGAGCTATAGCTCACATACCTTACAGTTCACGCCAAGTATACAATTCAGTGGTTTTTGTGTATTCACAGTTTTGCAACCATCACTACAATTCATTTTAGAACATTTCTATCACCCCAAAGAGAAACCTTGTATCCATTAGCAGTCACTAGCCACTTCCTCCAACAAAGCTAGCCTGAGGCAACCACAAATTTACTCTCCCTTTTGCCTGTTCTGGGTATTTTCTAGAAATGGAAACACTCAGTATGTGGCCTTTTGTGACTGGCTTCTCTCACTTACCATAATGTTTTTCCACATTCATCCACATTGTAGCTTGTATCTCAACTGCACTTTGCAGTGTTCAATAATATTCCACTGTATGGACATACCATATTTTTTTCATCTATTCATCAGTTGATGGGTTAATTCTTTCAATCCCCTGGAGACACAGCTGATACAGTCCTTAAAGAACGGGGAAAATCCAGCCTTTTAAATGCCCTCCTTAGCCTTCCCTCTCCGGTTTCTTCACTTTCTTCCTCCCTTTCCAGGTTCTAGAGATTAAGAAATGGTAGAGTTGGTGAACTAGGAGGCTTTATTACCACTGTGACAAATGGTAGCTGAAGATATAGCTCATGGGCGCAAGACAGGTCCTGTCTGGGGGGGTATGGACTGGGAAGCAGTCACCCATCCCCTCCTGCACGTGGGATTTACCCAAGGTCATGGAGCAACCCTATACCATTTCTGGTGGCCACAGTCTCTTTTTGCATAAATTCTAATTCTGGGGAGATGGAGGAGACCCCACAGCCGGAGGAATGCTCCACAGGCAGGTGGCTTGCAGTTGGGTTCCCTCTTTGTCTCCACTGCTGAACCTCAAATTGATGCCCCTGGCTTGGGGGCTGGGATGGGGAGCTCAGGGCTCCCTGTAGAGTTCTGGCACTATTTATTACAAGGCCTGTAGGCCAGAGGTGTTGAATTGTAGACCACCTCCTCAGCCTGTTTTTGAAAACACTGGGCCACTTCTGAGCAGCTGACTTCTTGCTGTTTAGCAGAGAAAAGTCCTCCTTCTACTCTCTTAGTACTACGGATCTCTCTGTCCTAGTGGCTAACTCAGGAAATGTTGCCCCAGCCAACTGCTCTGTCCCGGGGAATCTGGAGGGGGCTGGACAAATCCTGAGCACAGTTCCTGGCTGGTTGCGGAACAAACTCGCATAAACTTGTCACAAGAGAAGCTGGTAACTCGAGAGATGGTGGTTTGGAAAAGAGAAAAGGGAGATATTTATCTGGGCAGCCTGGGGAGGTGACAACTTAAGCCTTAACAACAGACCTCTTGACCTGCAAGATGGACACTGGAGCTTTATAGGGAGTGGTGCAGGGGTACATGCGAGGGAGCAGGAGGGGGACATGGGATCATGGGTAAGGGTGGGGATGTGGTAGACAAGTGATCATGTGCAGGGAAGGGGACATCTGGGGTATTTGGTCTTCTAGGTAATTCTGCCTCTATCTGGGTCTTTCTGGCCCAGTCACTATAAGTTATCTTTATCAATGCTTCGAGAAAATGCAATAAGTAATAAGCAGAATGGGTTTCAGTTGGAACATGAGTTAAGTGGGGTTGTCTCTTCCTGCTTTTAACTGTTGGGGTCTATCGTTGAGCAACAGGGCTCACTGACTTTAAGTTTGGGCTAGGCCTGAGAAAGAAATGAACCAATGACAGATTAACAGGAGAAAAATATCCCAATTTCATTGGATGTTAATGTTTTACATGGCAGGGGAGTCTTCAGAGGAAAGACATGAAGACCCAAAGAAGCAGAGAGCTTATGTAGCAATTCAACAAAGAATGATAAATTGTGGAGCTGTGCCAAGATGGAGTTGGGGTTAGGGGCATTAAATTGTGGGAAAATGACTGGAAATATGTGGGGGGAGCTAAGGGAAGATAAGGATTATTTTAGTAGGTTTGTTTGTACAGATTTATTTCAGAGTCAGCTGCCATCTCTGGTGGTAAGAACGTTCTCTTCCTGGGCCATGGAGGGCTCTTTTCTCATGGGAAATTGTGTCCTGATTTGAGGTAGAAAGCATTGGGTCAGAGAGAACTTCCTACACGTGTTGTTTCTCAAATGCCTTCTGCTTAGAATAATCTATATGCCTAAGGGGCATATTTTGGGGTAGTATCTCCTGGTTCCCCACATTACCAAGGAAGGTTGGGGGCACGTGGAGAACTGAGTGCCTACTATGGGTCAGGCACAATTCTAGGCCCTGGGAAAGAGCAGAGTGATGGTCAAGGACAGTTCTGTAGTCACAGAAAGGGGGGGGTGGACATGCTGGGGGACATCAGGGAGCCCTCTTTGGGGGGGTTTAGGTCTATCAGGGAAACAGGAGCACCGGGCAAGAGGAAAGGGTTGAAGAGGAGAGAGCACAGTGTGAGAGACGGGACCGGGGGAGCATGGTTAGATGGAGTCATGTGGAGGACCCACTGGACCATAGCTATCATCCCAGTGTGTGCTCTACTCCAGCCTGATGGCAGTTTTCAAATAGGTAGAGAGTTGAGGTTTACCAAGAGTGGAGATTTGTCAACTACGATTAGTTAAAAGAGAGAGAAGGTAGTTGATGAAGTATGTGAGGGAGTGATCTTGACTGACCATAGATTTTAATGACTGGCCATGGGATTTCATAAAGGTAAAGGAATACATGGATATGAGGGGGTGAAGGCAATGAAAAAATGGTAAGATCAATGAATTTTATTTATTTATTTTTTTAAAAAGACTTTACTTATTTATTTGACACACAGAGAGAGAGACAAAGAGAGAGCACAAACAGGGGGAGTGGCAGGCAGAGGGAAAAGGAGAAGCAGAGTCCCTGCTGAGCAAGGAGCAGGATTCAGGACTTGATCTCAGGATGCTGGGATCATGATCTGAGCAGAAGGCAGACACTTAACTGATTGAGCCACCCAAGCACCCCAAGATCAATGGATTTTAAACTTAAATGCAGATACTAAAATGTAGTAGTGTTCTTCTGTTTGTTTTGGGCTCTTCGAGCAATCAGCATAGTTGAAAAAGTGTGGACTTTGGAGTCACAAAAATATGAGTTCAGCCTTTTAGCTCAATGACTTAAGGGAGTCTGATCAAGGCTCATGTCTTCATCTGTAAAACAAGGTCCTCATTCTTCCCTAACCAGGGTTATGTGAGGCGCCATTTAGGAGACGTCCAGGAAGGGTTGCAGTGCGTGGCACTTGCCCCACGTGGGTCCTAGTGTCTCTTCTAGGTTGGATGCCCCCCATTCCTTCTGAAACAAGTTTTCAAGTCCTCACCAGCCAGCAGTGAGAATATGCAAAGGATTATTTAAATCATTTAATGAATCTAATTATTATTCATATGAATAATTATTCATTATTAATTAGTCACATAAAGCACATCCTGAAGAGGGTGATTGATGAGAAGCTAGTTTTAAACTAATAAAATGGGGGCTCCTGGGTGGCTCAGTCGGTTGGGCATCTGCCTTCTGCTCTGGTCATGATCCCAGCATCCCAAGTCGGAGTCCCATATTAGGCTCCCTACACAGTGGGAGTCTGCTTCTCCTTCTTCATCTGCCCCTCCCACTGCTCTCTTTCTCTCTTTCACTCACTCTCTCTCTCCAATAAATAAATAAAAATTTTAAGATAATAAAAAGAAGTGTAAGGAGAAGATAAAACGGTGGGGGAAGACCAGGGGGAAAAAAGTTCAAAGGAGATAAAAGTTAATGAAGAGGAAGGGGAGAGGTGTTGAGAAAATCAAATGTAGCTTCGGCCAAGGAAGCACGCTAGACAAGTCCCGTCATTAATTTCTGAGACTCCATGTTCCCTCTCCTTGACCTTTGGGATCTCCCCCCATTTAGTCTGAACAGATAAGAGGCAGGAAGGAGGCAATAGCATTATTCATCAGGTGTTGGACTTCATTCTGATGAGGGGACTTGTGGAGGGGGATCACCACAAGGTAAAGTCATTCTTAAATAAAGAGGGGGAATGCTGGCCCTGCAGGGAGCTGTTTGCTATGGAGGCATTAGGGGTTGGAATGTTGTCTGTAGGTAGAAAGGTATATAGTTTAGATTCACACCTGGGGACCACTGTCTGCAGTGGGGATGTATGGATGGCCCAGTTAGCGGGTGCAGAGGGCTGGGCTGGGGGGCAGTTAGTGGGCTCTAACTGGCAGGAGGAGGGGGAATTTCTTATCCTCTGATGTATTTAGAGTCTGTTAATTAGGTTCTGTCATTCGGTTCCTTTTTCCTTCTTCCCCCTTCATTCCTGCTTTCCCTCAGGGCCTGAGTGTCCTGTGCCTCTTGGAGCCCCGAGTAAATCTCCACAGAAGAGGGATCTTGGGAAGACATGTGGGAAGGCGTGTGGGAAGTCATGTGGGTGGGATGCTGGTGGTGTTCCAGGGAAGGAGAGGCAGCCATGTTGCATGATAGCAGCAACAGGGGCACACGTTACGCCCTCCTCAACCTGCCTGCCAAGCCCTCCCTGGCCCCTTGTCACCTTCCACACAAAGCTGGAGTGACGTGCCTGGGTCCCCGAAGCCTGATGTTCCTACCTCGGGCAGAGTACAGCACTTAGCTTACTTACAGTTCTTAGAGTTCTGTTCTGCAGTCCTTGGCTGACATCCCCCATGCCCACAGGGCCTGCTCTGATCTTAACTTGGTGTCTCTGGAACTTAGCACAGTGCTTGGGTCAAGTCACAGTGCCGGGTTCATGAAATATCCCCATCTACAATAATCCGTATCTTTAAAAAATGATGCGTTCCTGGGGCTCTCAGTTCAAAGACAACCAGAATGTTTCCCAGGGAGGATGTCGCAGCGTGAGGCTGTGTCCCTGGGGTAGATGTACCAGTGCCCTGCTTACATTCTTCTGTCTCGGGCCAGAGGTCACCCATAGCTTTGGTGCGAGATTCTCATCCACTCTCAAGATGGCCACCCCCCACAATGGCTCCCTGGGGATTTCCTCTTGGTATTCTCTCCTAGTGTGACTCCTTCCCCTTAAGTGTGGGATGGGACTTATTTCCAAGGCACAGAGTCCAACAAAGGGGATGGGATGTCCCTTCTGAGGTGATGTTAAAAATATTGTGAGGCCTGGCAGGCTTGCCCTCTCTTGCTCACCAAGGGAGGCCTGCTGCAATGCTGTGATCAGCTCCATGGAGAGCCCACATGGCAGGAGCTCTCTGAGCAACTAGGACCAACAAGGACTTGAGGCCCTCAGCCCTTCAAGCTGTGAGGAACTGAATCCCACCAGCAACCACTGAGCGAGCCTGAAGCCAATCCCCAGACTGAACCTTCAGATACCTGAGACTCCAGCTGAAACCTTACTCGCTCTTACAAGAGACCTGAGCAGAGTCTCCCCTCTCAGCTGTGCCTGGATCCCCAGCCCGCAGAGATTGGGGTATAACAATTGCATGTTGTTTTAAGCCACTGAATTTGGGGGAAATCTATTGTGTTGCCATAGATAACAAATGCTCGAACACCAACCTTCTCCCTGAGGGAGGGCATTCTCTGGCCAAGAGAATATGTTGGCCACAGAAGCGGCAGCCCAGAAGAGCCCTGGAGTTTGTGTCTCCAGGAGGTGTCAACCCAGGAGTTATGGAAGTGGATGGGTGGATGTCCCAGCTGCCTCATCCTTGGGGCACTGTTCTAAGATGTGTTCTATGTAGTCTCTTAGAGGACCCCGGGGGAGCTGAGCCATTGTCCTCCTGGAGGGAACCCCTTCACAGCAAGTCTTTACTGACTTTCTTCCCTTCCCTGTCTTATTTCCCCTACTGCTCACCAAGCTCCGTGGGATCACCACCCAAACAAACTACTAACATCCAAATCCTTTTTCAGGATCTATAATTGGAGGAACCCAAACTCAGATAAAACCTCTACATGGTGTGTTCCAAAAGTTCTGCCAAGGAAGTCAGATAGCTAACAACCTCCAAAAGTTTGTGCTTCGTGCCACTATTTAAGGCAATGACAGATCTCCTCTAGCCCAGGGTGAACGGAGAAGGATTCGCCTTCTGCGACACTTTATATTTCTTCTCATCTCGTAAATCTGTATGGTTCTTGGAGTCCTGGGACTTGGGACAATGACAGCCACCCACAATGCAATTTTTGGTGCAATCAAATAGTGAGGCTGTATGATTGGTCCCAAAGGATCCTGCGGGTGCTGATGCCAAAAGTGAGAGGGCGGCTGGTGGGCTCTCCTCACTGCCGAGGCCGCCCCATGCTGCCATCTCGGGGCTGGCCACAGACCTCTCACCCAGCTGTCCTGCCTACCAAAATTGGACTTTTTTTCTCTCCTCAAGTCATTTCTGGGCTTCTTTCTTGAGGGTTATTTAAAAATAAACTTACTGGCAGGATCATGTAACATAAGCAAAGGTTGAAAATACTTTCTGGAATGAGCTGATGGGGAATGTGTGGAGGAAACATCAGGAATCCATTGCTTCTTTTAAAGGACTGACCGGATATAATACTAGCCCAGTGATTCTTGGTTGGGAATGACTTTGTCCCCCTCCCCGATATCTGGTAAAACCTAGAGACATTTTTGATGATCACAACTTGGGGAGGGAACAGGTCATAGGTAGAGGCCAGAGAATCAGGTACCCATCTTATAATATGTTGGACAGAGCCACTCTCCAGCCCCAGGTGCCAGTAGAACTCAGGCTGACAAACCTGGACCACTAAGCAACTCTGAAAATAGGAGTGGGAGGATATGGGTTTATACGTAATGTGGTTGAAAAATGAAATCAGTTTAGATGTTAAAAAGCCAAGTTTTTTTAAAGGGCAGAAGCTAGGGGGCATGTTGTCTTTTGGGGAGGCCACAGAACGTGTGGTTCACGGCCAGGCTGTAAAGTCAAATGGGTAGGAGCTGGACTCCAGGGTCTGGGCTTTCCTGCTCTGTGACCCTGAGCAAATAAGTTGACCTCTCTAAGCATCAGTGTCCTCGTTTATAAAATGGGCCAGACTCATTGCTTTGTGAGAATTAAATGAGGGGAGCATAAAGAGCATCTGGCATAAAGCATAGCGTTTACTAAGCCCCCAGACCACATCTACTTGGAAGCTACTGGGGATTTGGTTCCAACCACCACAATAGCAAGTAACGCAATGACAGGAGTCAAATGAATGTTTTGGTTTTCCGGTGCTCATGAAAGTTATCTTGATACCACACCATGGTCTCTTACGTGTGCAAGAATATTAGATCTAAAAAAAATGGTGTGCGTACCTTATTTTAAAAAGTGAGCAAATGCTTTGGGAAAACGGTCTGGATGGATGCGCTCCCCACAGGATGGTCCCAAGCTTTCCCTGTGCAAACAGTGCGATATCTGTGAGTGTCATAAAATGAGGTTTGTCTGTCACGGAAGCAAGCTAGAGCAGCTTCAGGAAAGAGCCGGGGCCCGGAATCCAAGCCCAGAGCAGCGAGCAAGGGCAGTGGCATTCCATTCTTCAGATGATTCAGTCCTAGCATGGAATCCTTTCTGAAATCCTGCATGGGAGATCATCACAGAATCTTCCCCACCACCCAGAATTTTGCTGTCTAAATTCCTGCTGGTTTTGGTTTTGGTTTTCCCAGATTTATTTCTTGAATGTCAACAAACAGTCCACGGCCTGGAGCCTGTGGAGGCCTTCACACAGATGCCAACCTTCTCACCGGGAATAGTAGCTCAGACAAGGAGGCCGCAGAGCTTGCCTCCCGGCCCACGTCCCCCCCTGCTCCTTAAGAGGACGCCTCGGGTTACCTCAGGAAAACAGCCTGAGCAAATAAAGCAGCCCAAGACAAATAAACACGGGCCCTTCTTGGTCTAATATGGAAGGCATGAGGCCTCAGGAGGAGAACAAGGCCTCACAGGCAGGGAGGTCTCCTGGATGCCTCTGGTCACTGGCTTCTGAGAGGTATACACACACACACACACACACACACACACACACACACACACACACACGTACCTACAGGGGAATGGGATCGTGGGGGTGAGGAGGAGGGGAGGAGGTCAGGAAGGGGAGGGAATGTACATGCCAGAGGGAAACTGTAGGTCTTTTACCCTCTCATCTTGGAGATGACATCCCCTTGTGTTTGCCAAGTTCTATCTGTTGCAAGAAAGTCACAGAGCCTGGCCCACACTCCAGGGCAGGGGATCTCACCAGGGCATGAAGGCCAGGGGCCATTTTGAGAACAGCTTACCGCCAGTGTGGAATGTGGGACAGAGGCCCGGTGCAGGCCCTGGCAGTCAGAACAGAGGAAAACAGACCACTCAGTGCCACGCAGAGCCTTGCTTCACCACATGGTTGGGAGCTTGTGGGGTAACTTACCTTTTCAGAGGATTTACACTGGAGAGAAAGAGTGGTTCTGGTCTGGAGGGCTGGACATGATACCCAGGAGTATGGAGTTTTTATATGTGGAGTCTTTATGGAGTCTTTATAATTCATCTGGCCCTTTGTATCTCAAAGCTACTGTACCTAGTTTCCTATGGCTAGTGTAGTCAATGACCACAAACTCAGTGACTTAAAGCAACACACACTGAGTTTCTCCTGGTTCTGGTGGCCGAAAGTCTGAAATCAGTTTCAAATGGGCTAAAGTCAGGTTATTGGCAAGGCTGGTCGCTTCTGGAAGCTCTTGAGAAGAATCTGTTTCCTTGCCTTTACATCTTCTAGAAGCTCTCTGTATTCCTTGGCTTGTGGCCCTTCCACCTCTTATCAAGACCCCGTGAGTGCCTTAGCCCAGGATTAGCCCCCATATGAAGAGCTGTGATGCAATCACAGCCGCAAAGTCTTTTTGACATTGAAAGTTCTATTCACACGTCCCAAGGAGCAGGTTTGGGTGTCTTCCGGGGGCCATTCTGCAGCCTGCCACACTTACATAACTGAAATAGCTAACTAACAGGTCTTACTGTCACCATCCAGTGCTATGACCCTTACATTTGACCTCAGAAACCCCAGCGATGGCCCCTCATGGCTGATTGAATACAGCCTATTTGTATAATCTGATTGAGCTGTTACTCCCCTGATGGATTGCTCCCAGATCCATTCTTGCCCTTTCCCTGTAAATTGCCTTTCCAGGCTCCCTTGCGTGGGCTAGGTTTGGCCAGTGCACTGATGAGAGTGGAGGGCAGGAGGAAGAAGCCGAGGTGTTTCTGACTCAAGCAGGTTAGATGGACCCAACTCAGGCAGTGTCTCTGCAGTGACTGTGCTCTCCCTGTGTTATAGGTCCCATGAGACAGATTCTCCCACTGCGGGTCCCACTCTTACTGGGCAGCTCTGCTGGGGATCTAGCTCTCCTTGGGGGCGGTTCTGCTCTAGTCCTTTAAAGGGTGGTAGCAGCTTCCTGTTGGAACTAATTCCAAGGTGACTTCACCAGCCCCTAGATAACTCTTCAGCTTTCCCAACATCTTTGTAGTTAATTTCTCTTTATTAAATTCTTTCTAATGGCTGCCAACGCTGTGCCGTAGGTTCTGAAAGTGAGCCCTGAGTGGTACATTGGCTTTCGGGGATTTTCATATCACCCCAAACTATCTGTTCAACTTGATCTCCCATATTTCTTTATTCTAGCTAACCTAAGCCACGTGTTTTCCTTCAAATATACGTTCCTACTTCAGGAAGTGTGTGCTCAAGCTGTTCCTTCTGTATGAAATGCCCTTCCCCCCATTTTTGGTTTTGCTTGTCAAAATATTTTGAGTGTTCTTGAATATCATTTCAAAATCATCCCTCTTCTCACATGCCAGTGATGATAGGGCCTGGAATCATCTCTTTTTGCTCTGGGGGCACTAGGTGCACGTGACCCAGGGTCACACGACTGCCTTGTGGTAGAAATGCTTGTTTAGGTCACAAGCTACCACAATTTTAGAGTTTGCATAGCCTACCTCATCAGTACTCATCAAATGGGTTATTTAATTGAATAAATATTGGAATTCTAATCATGAGCATGACCTACTATCATTTTCTGTTAGGTAAGAGAAAGTAATCAGTTTTTATATTATGCTTACTAGTAATTTTTCCCTAAGCTAGAAAAACAAGTCTGATGCTTTTAAAATTGTGAAACTTCTCTCCATTCTCTTATTTTAGTTAATGTAAATAATCTGAGTCTCAATTTCCCAATCAAACAATTCATTTCATAGTTTAAAAAGCATGATGAAAATGTAAGCTATTTCTGTCATTACCATGGGTGAAGAGGTTGGCATAGACTACTTTCTTTGTCTGTTGGCAACTAATCTGATACATTTGTAGCCAGCTTAACAAAGTCATGTGCCCATCACCTTGTATGATAAGCTATTGCAATGACCAAATGGGCAGGTGTCTCATCAATTTTTTCCATTTCTGTGAGTGGGGGATATGACTCACAGCAAAGAAACCTGAGCCTGTCACAGATGTAAGATAGTCTGGATTGACCAGGCTACCTAAACCAGACCAGTACAGTGCTGGCAGGCACATAATGACCTGGGTGGGTACCCTTACCTATCAGGTGTCTATGAGCAGGTCACGCACCTTGACAGAGCTTGAGGTCCATTCTTCTCTTCATGCTTGGCTTCCCCGGTGCAATTCCAGGTACCCTCAGGGACAGTTAGCCACATTCATCAAGAGACAAACAGACCCCTCCCTCTCTTGCTAGCATCATTGGCTGGGCAGTATTATTCACGATTCCATGGTCAGTGCTTGTCAGTGTGTAATGGTGGAATACCAGTTCCAAGGGGCCTCGTGGAGATCTTTGAAAATCTGTGGTGTTGTTCCAAGCAGTCTTTTTAAATAAAAGGCAACAACTTTGTCCCAGAAAAGTTGGGGGCAGCCTCTGAGAACATGTTTTTTACAACTTTCTTCAAAACCAGGGTTTTCTGAAGAGGTGACTCGTTTGTCGTGTACCCCAAGACTGCCCTCCTGAGAGACATCACATCCTGAGATGCAGAACCTTTGGATTGCTAGGTTACTTTTACTTGTGGATCTACTTTTGAGGAACATCTTTCCCAAGTCAGGAATTTGTCTTTAGGGCTGTTGGCAATCCTCTGGGGGTAGCAGGTGATGAACATGCTTGCCTTCCCCCACTTGAAATGGCAACAGCGCCGCCATTTCTGGTTCTAGCTTCCTGTGGCCACAGGATGGCAATGTTTAGGAATGTTCCTGTTACCTTCCAGCGGCTGTTTAAGTCCTAAATTGGAGCCTTGGTAAGACACCTGAGGGATGGTGAGATATATGGCACCAAGAGCTTCTGCACCAGAAGTAAGAGGAAAAAAGGAAGCTTCATTATGAAACAAAATATTCTAAATAAAAGCATTTTGAATGGTATGTTGAAGTATACTTAGGTAAAAGTGGAGCATGGCTGAGTCCGCCATGAAGGTATGCTTGGCCTGCGCACCCACCGTCATCCCTGATCATGTATTTTATTTCTATTTCTGACTGGTCTAGAGAATTTTTCTCCCACTACCAGGAAGCACTTCCACAATTTTGTCCGTATAGCTATTTAGCATCTCCAAGCTGTAATATCACCAGTCGGTTTCCCATTAGATTGGAAAACCCCTGAATGCAGGAGCCATGCTTGTTTTATCTGTTTTCTCAATCCCGAGGATGGAGTGTAAACAATCAGGGCTCATTGCACGTTAATAAATGACTCACTGATGGGAATATTGTCAGAATTTAGGACAAAAATTCCTATTTGTGGACAAAAATTGCAAGTAGTCAGAGAATAAGCCCCAAAGGGGAGATCTGGACTGAATCTTGAGGAGGAATCCAAGCACATGGACCAGGGAAGAAGCCATGCAGATAGACTCCTCCCCACTTGGCCCACCCACCCTAAGGAGAGTGCTGGAAGAGAGCAGGAGCTGGCAATCGCTAGACCACGAGCTCTGGAGGTGGTAACAGGTGTCCTGACCAACTCTGGCTGTAGAAGGACCCCCGTGGGAGCTCCGCGTGGTAGATCCCGGGTAGCTACCCCTGCTTCTCTGTCTCTACGACTCAGAGGCTGCTTCTAGTTCCACTGTTCCTTTCCCTCCCTACCCCATTCCACCCCCATCATGGCCTCTGGGGTGCTAGAGGAGACTGAATTCTTTTATGACTTCAGAAGTTGGAAGGCAGAGGAAGGAGAGTTAGCCTGCCAGCAGGGGTTGGCTAGACAGGCAGGTTCCCTGGTGAGCTTGCTGGATGAATGGATGGTTGAATCCAGAAATCAAGAGCCCCCTGGGAAAGGTGTTGGGTATGGGTCATACCTCTCATACACAAATTCAAAAATAAATGCTCTTACTTTGGTTTGCAGCATAGACATCTCTTGGTGCAGTGCAAGTTCAGCAAATTACTGGGAATGTAGATGCCTCTTTTATTCCAGTTAATCTGATTATATTGACTGATTAAATAGGATTTGTTAATAGTGTTCACTTATGAGCAGTGGAGAGCTTTATTAATAAGTCATTATGTTGGGGACTTTAAATACCTAGCATTCAAAAGCAATACCAAAGGCTTTTGTATTGCAGATTTCTGGACTGTCTAAAAAAAATAGCTTATGCCCAGTGTGTTGCATTCCTACAGTGCTCAAAGACATGGTTGAAAAAAACCCAGAAATGTGTCCCAAGCCTTTGCAAAGTCAGCTATTGCTTTGCTCTGAAAGGTATGTTTTTGCAGTTTTGCTTAGTGTTTTATCCTAACCTTTCTTTAGAAGAGCTGCAGTCCTAACTGGTTCTTGGTGAAGAATTGCATAATAAATAAAAGAGGCTTCTCTTGGTGGTAGATGGATAATGTGGTTTGTTCTCCCCATTTTATTTTATTTTTTAAGATTTATTTATTTATTAGAGAGAGAGAGTGCGTGCAGGGAAAGGGGTCAATGGAGACGGAGACCCCCTGCTGAGCATGGAGTCTGACACGAGGCCTAATCTCATGACCCTGAGATCATGACCTGAGCTGAAACCAAGAGCTGGACACTCAACTGACTGAGCCACCCATTTTAGAGACAGAACACCTGAGGCCCACAAGAAACTGTGCCTAATACGCCCCTTCATATGCAGAGGAAATGGGTCAAGGAACTGAGTGAACTGAGTGAGTAGACTGGAATCCAGAGGCCTCGACTCCTGGTCTTCCCCATGATCTTTCCAATTTAATCAACTCCATTGATGTCCATGGCCGATGGTGGCAACTGACTTGGGGTGTGATGATTGGTCATAAGCTGTGGAGTCAGAAGGGGCTGGAGTTGTGGGTTTTCTATGGAGTGAATTTGGCCTAGATTTGTGACTCAGTGTCCCCACCTGATTGTGTTTTAGGATTAAGTGAGTTATTACATGTAAATGAGTTATTACATTTTAGGACAGAGCCTGGTGCATATTAGGATCTCAATAAATGGCAGTTAACATAACACACGTGGTTCCTGTTATAGCTGAGAGAAGCAGAGCGGCTGGGAGGTAACCAAACCGAGGGCTCCTGCCTTCAACAACTTCACTGTGTGGTGGTGGGTGAAGAACAGGAACATATGAAACAAACTGACAAGAGTGCACAAGGTAGAGGGGGCAGGGGTCATATACTCAAAAGGATTCAAAGCCAGGTAGGCTACTGAACCAAGAGAAGTGGAGGGTGTAATGAAGCAAGGGGTGGGGCTGAGACACTGAGAAACGCGGGTATGTCTAAAGACATTCAAATTCACTTTTATTTTTATTGTATTTTATTTTCCAAAAAAGTTTTATTTATTTGACAGAGAGCGTGCATAAGCAGGGGGAGCAGCAGAGGGAGTGGGAGAGGGAGAAGCAGGCTTCCCACTGAGCAAGGAGTCTGATTCGGGACTCCCAGGACCCTAAGATCATGACCCGAGCCGAAGGCAGACCCTTACCTGACTGAGCCACCCAGGCACCCTTCAAATTCACTTTTAAAAATGCTCTGTGGGCTCTACCAATCACAGTTAAAGGCTATGTTGTGCCCAGAAGCTGATGTAATTTGTAGAGTTTTGAAGTGAACAGGCAAATAGGATGGGTCAAATTGAGGGGAGAAGAACTGAAGAAACCGTATTATGGCCAAAAAGAAAGGGGAAGTCTCTAGCCTTTTGGACCTGGGATGGTCTGCCCATCTGGAAACCCAGATGAGGAGCCAGATTTGATACTAGGCACCTTTCCCCTTCACCTGATTAGCCACCCTTACCCAAGGCCATCCCTTATTTTATTTATTTTGTTTCCTTTTCCTTCCCCCATTTCTTCTTGACCTCCTTTCCTTTATTGTTCCTTATTTGTCTTCTCCCTTCTGCTCACCCTAGGTCTGGCACGGCACCCCATGGTACATAGAGTCATTGCAAAGATTCAGTGGTGACATTCTGAATTTGGAATAGGGGCAGCCCTGGTTCACTGGCCTTATACTACACCATATCCACTGCAGGATGTTAATACCTTACAGTGCTATTTCCTTTTTTTTAAAGATTTGTTTATTTATTTGAGAGAGAGAGAGAGCGCGTGAGCGAGGACGAGTTGGGGGAGGGGCAGAAGGAGAGGGAAAGAGACTCTGAAGCCGACTCCCTGCTGAGTGCAGAGGCTCAATCCCACAATCATGAGATCCAGACCTGAGCTGAAATCAAGAGTCAGATGCTCGACGGACTGAACCACCCAGGTGCCCTAAGATATTAAATTGTTAATTCTGGGAAGAGATGTTAGCATAGCAAAGAGAACTGAGTAGCAAAATACAGAACCTCAAGGTGTAAAACCAGAATATAAAACCAGAGTGCCAATGCACTTAATTCCTGGTTCATCCCAGTAGGGACCAGAAACTAATTACTCAAAGAGACAAAAACTCATTTTCTGTGTTATAGATAATGCACACAAGAAATTATTTCCTGTCCTTAGCTATTAATCCATTTGGTAAAGATAAGGCCAAGTTTCTTTTTTTCTAATCTGGTGAATTTCTCAAAGTATGCCATAAAATATTATTTGCTTGAGTTATATTGTCCACAAACATTGGTATGAACCACACCTTGATTATCTGTCAGGGATACAGATCTTGACTAATTGAAGAACCAGAAGTTGAAGAAACAAATCAGCGTGGTGATAAGGAAAAGAAAGCAAATAGACGAACAAGAAAAATAAGAAATCCAAAGCAAATGTTTGTGGATGTTAGTGTGAGGGGTAGGGAGTGCAGAACTGTGGGGAAGATATGGATGGCTGGTCAATTTTAAGTATCATCTTAGAAATATAGCCTCTGTGTGTTATATTATGAATATGACCCAGGGACAAATATTTAGTGTTAGAATGACTCTAGGGCAAATCTTGAATCTAACACTTACCTCTATAATCTTAAATATTCTAATTTAACTTCTTTGTCTCAGTTTCCTCATTTGAAAAATGAGCATGATAACATCATGAAGGTCAAATGAGTTAATGTAGGTGAATTATCTACACCAATACCTAGAGAAATGCAGTCTGGAAATGGTAGCTCTTTTTATTGGGAAGGGTAGATAAAATCACACAATACACTCAACTTTTCTCCAAATATGGTTTGCTACGGTGAATTGTTCTCTTTTCCTCTGCCATTCAGTTACGTTGTACTTCACTCTTTAGGAGAAATAGCTGAGTTTGGGGCAGGATGTGATCTTTTCCCCTTATCCTCGCCTTTGTGTATTGCCCTTTGAATGTTTGTGGTAGTCATTGTTGTTCCTATTGGGATTTCTCTTCCTAAAAAGTGTTACCTGCTTCTAGGAATACATGGACCTATGTTTCTTTTTTTTGAAACCTCAATAAAATAATAGTATTTTTACATGACATAACCTTGATAGGAATGAAAAGGTAAGAGTAACAAATTTTGGAACCTGTTATGCAGATGGATGTATGTTGACCAACTGGGTTAACCTGAGGGGCCGGAATCCTAGTAGAAAGAGCAAAAAAGGAGCCCTGTTTTTTTTATAGAGAATCCCTAAAGACTCAGGAATCCATGATATGGTTATCTGTGGAATTGGATTTGAAGGTGAAACTAGAAACCTGAATATTGACTAGAGTTTCATTTAAGAGATAATTAGATTTCCAGATATCTTCTCCTATGCTGTGTAGCCCAGGGACTGCTCCTCACTTGTTCCAGCAGAAGATAATATTATTTTCTAGAGAGGCTAAAAGAGGGGGCCTATGGCCCAAGGAGTACCAGTCACAGTTGGCAGTGAGGATATTATAAAAAAAGGAAACTGACTCCTAGCTCTTTTCAGTAACCTTCTGGAATATTCATAGTCCTATAATCTCCAGGCAAGAGAGTAGATGACCCTTCTCTGGGAAATTTGACCAGCTCAAGAGAAAAGACCTAAAGATACTAACATCAAAGATTCCCTATTGAAATAGCCCAGCCAGATTGTCTCACACTGAAGCAGACATCAAATGAGCTTCACTCATGTGCTTGGAGCTTCCAAGCAGAGGTTTAATGCTTTGTTCTTAGATTTGATTAGACAACCAAAGGTCACTAGACAATTGAGGTAAGACTTCAAAAATAAAAATGGGGACCAAAACAAGCAAAAAACAAAAAGCCCCAACAACTTGAAGAAACAGACCATATGAGAAAACACTTACAAATATAATTAATAGTCTCAGAGAAAGCATTCATGAAAGAAGAACAGGATGCTATAAAAAAGGAAAAACCAAGGGAATAAAAGATAATTTTTGGAAGTTAAAAGCACTATAGCTGAAGCGGTAAACTCATTAAGGGTTAGAAGAGAAAGTTGTAGAGAAATCTCAGAAAGTAGAATGAAAAGGCAGAAGTGATGGAAAAAAGAGAAAAGATAAAACTAGAAAATTAGAGTGGATGAAATAATCACTAAATCAAGAAAATTTCACAGCATGGAGCCCAGCGTAGTGGGTGAAAATAAACTGATGTTAAGGTACATCATCATGAGTCTTCAGACCATTTAAAACAAAAGAAGTTTCTATAGGCTTTCAGAGGAGAAAAACAGGCCATATACAAAGGATTGGAAATCTGAACGGCTTTGTGTTTCTCAACAATTCTGAAATCTAGACAGTAATGAATCACTGCCATCAAAATTCTGAGATAAAATTATTTCTACACTGGAACTCCGTGTCTAGTCAAATATCGATCCAATGAGAGGGTAGCATAAAAACAATTTCTGGCTCACAAAACGTTTAATTCTTAAGCACTCATTGTTGAAAATCTCCTGAGGTAATTGACAAGAAAAAGGAAGATGTGAGTTTTAGGGAACAGAAAATGTAACCCAAAGGGACTCCTCTGGTTGAGGGGGAGGCATCTGTGTGAGGAATGAGGACGGCCAAATCAGACTGGAACAGTCAGGATCTCCAGGAGAAGGGGCTTCAGGATGAAAATGGTGGAAAGGTTGATGCAGTCAATATCCTTTTTAGACAACCGACTGTCTTGACTCAACTGGAGGAAAGTTGAGGTTGAGAGTTAATAATAAGTACATACAAAGCTAAGCAAAGGGAATAATGATTAGTTCCAGGGAAAACAAATTGTGCAGAAAAGTAATCAGAGAATATTATTAAAATAATATGATCACTGATTATTGATCTAACCAAAATTACATACACACACACGCACACACACAGAGACTGAGAGATAATTTGTCGAAAGCCTGCATGAATCCATGGATGGGAGCTAGGAGGGTGAAAATCTTATCTTCCAGAGTGGAATGTGACAATTGTGGGCGCTTGGGTGGCTCAGTAGATTAAGCATCTGCCTTGGGCTCAGGTCATGATCCTGGGGTCCTGGGATTGAATCCTGCATCGGGACCCTGCTTCCCCCTCCCCCACTCTCCCTACTTGTGTTCCCTCTCTCTCTGTATCTCTCTGTCAAGTAACTAAATAAAATCTTTAAGAAAAAAATGTGTGATGATCTTATCTGGAAAAATGAAGAAAGAACCTCAATCATCTCATTTAATAAAACACTAGAAAAATATTAGGTGACAAAAGCATATAAAGTAGCTATTAGGAATATGGAGGTAAATGACAAGAGAAATCAGCTAAGCAGGTAAGGAAGCCGTTGTCTCTGGCACGGAGAAAATGAGAGACAGTGCTCCATCCAGCCCACTGCTGTTTTCCATAATCAGCCTCGTAAAAATGATTTCACTCCTTCAATGTATGTGTGCATAACATGGATGGAAGGAAACAAACAGAACCAGATGTGATTCTCCCATCACTGGCTTTTATCTTCGACAATTTAATCTACAACTATTGCAATTTCACCCATTACTCCCTGTAAACAATGCATTGTTTTTGCATGGGGATCTGTGTCTTTTCTAACTGCATTACCTGCCTTGACAGCATTTGCTTTTGGTTGTGTTGGAAATTCGATTTGCAACTGAGTTTTAGCAACTTCTCTTGAGTCTCTCCATTGACATCAGCAGAGAGCTCAGTTCTCCACTTAGCTGTTCAGGAAAGAGCTCATCTCTGGTTTGGGCTTCCAAGTATACACCAAGTATGTGTATAATATATGCCAAATATAGGCCAAGTATGTGTATATGTTAATGACAGGAGGTAGACTTGCAGGAAATGATCCAAAGCACAGAGATTAAGCTGAAGTTTTTCACATAGAGTTGTCCGTGCAAGCCTTATTCGTGAAGGAAAGGATTGTAATAACCCTAGTGTCTAACTGGATGCTGTTAGCATACATTCAAATGATGAAACTGTATAGAGCCATTAGGTGGCATATTAAAGGAAAAAATCTATTGGTATAAAAACCTGTTTTTATTTTTAGTTAGCTAATTGAAATAAATAGATCAGTAAACCAAACGACATTATGAATCCTTATATCACTTCTGCGACAATAATTATCTATCCTCGTAATATAAAAGAAAGACATACTTTAAAATGCTTAAAGCCGTCATTGCTTGTGGGTGGAATTATTAGTAACCTTTACCTTGTTAGGTTGTTTCCTGAGGTTTCCCCATGAAGCATAAACACATTTTGTAATTAGGGAGAAAGTGTTATTTCAAAAACCACATTGAACCAGATGTATAGCCTGACTTTTTTTCTTGCCACTAAGAATCAGTTTGCTGGAATTGAGATGGCTGGAAGAAACAGTAGAAATCCTTTTGGTCAATACTTTCTTTTCCATAGTTCTGGGTTTGGAATGCTTAACATATTTTGGGGAGTTGTGTTATTTGTTCTGGCTGTGTGCGTGGACTCGTTTCTTATCTTACCCTGGATTCCTCAGATTACTGCGATTTTGAAGCAGTTTGTAATAGTATGGCTGCTCAAGCCATTCTAAGGTGTCAGATTTAATAGATTTGCTATTTGACTTAAATCAAAGGTTCTCTAATGGGAGAGCTAGGTAACCTGCCAGGTCCTAGGCAATTAGAAGATTAGACCCCCTATATGTTTTTCCCCTGCATGCTTAGACAAGAGGCTTTTTGTTACCATATAAATCTTTAACGTTACACTTGAAGCAGTGATTACAAGGATACTGGAATTTAGTAAAACGCTCGCACCAGGCCACAGAGAGAAAGGTGCAGAAGTCTTATCTTTAACAGCACTGAAGCTGTGCCCGTGGAGGCAGGCTACAATTGACAGCTCACACTTACGGAATTGCTTGTAAGGTGCCCATGTCCTGGACTGGCAGGAGAATGGCCCAGGGGGCAGGCAGGCAGACAGGCAGGAGTCGGGATGGTTCCCTGCATTGTTGCCTTTGAACCCCAATTTTAGACAGAGAACTCTATGAGTGATGGTAGCTGGATCTTGGGGCTAAGCCATTTGAGCCTTTAAAAACATTCCCTTTGAAACCCAAGGCTGTGTCAGTCTGCACTGTGCCAAGCAGCCATAGAAACACACATAAGGGGTGACTTTATCTCTGTAGAGAACGGAGTCCACCTGATGGGAAGTGGTGTGTCTGAAAGTTTAGCACAATTGCTGGAGCGATTTTTTACTCCCAAGCTTATCAAAAGGGCTGTGTCTGTGGGGCTCTGGGAAAGGCACTCAGCCCTAAACAAGACTCTTCAGAGAGCCTATGATATGAGAAAGGGGCACAAAAGTTGTGTGGGAGAGTGAATCAACCCAGCCACAAGATGAATACCACTCAGTATCTATATTGTGGAGCTACCAGGAGGATAAGTGCTTTCCAAGAGTGGTGAGTGAAAGGGAATTCTTAAGACTGACGAACCACTCACAGGAGAATGAAGAGGAATTGCTGAGCTCTTGGGAAATGTCAGAATATCTGTGCTGGCATGTTCCTGGTTGGATCCGCCTGACTCTTTTGGCCCTCTGTGCTAGTGTCTCTTCAGCCCTGTATGGAACTGGGGCCATTCATTCACTTTGCGCAGAACACGATCTGTGTTACCTATACCATCTAGTCCCAGATTCCTGATCTTAAGCCTCAGGTCCGTGGATGGGCATCACAAGAGTTAAGAATTTCCTGGAAATCCAAATGGAGTCTTTGGGTATGAGATCCTCAAAGGGGTCTCTGACTCAAAAAAAGTTGAAGAGAGTCACTGGTCTGTGTGGGTGCTACCCCTGGTGAGGGGAGGGATCTAATTTTTAGTTTGCTGTATATTAATATTTCACATCCTTTGGCTGAAAACCTATGCAGCACCATGCTTGGAGCTTTGCTACATACTCTTTCATTTAATGTTCATTCAGCTTAGTGTGGGTTCATAACACCCAGAGGTATCCCAGAGGTACTGTGATGAAGTGACTGGCTCAAGATCTCACCACCAATCAATGTCAGCACTGTGGGGGTGGTGGGCCTCCCTCTCCCCTGGGATGCAAGGCTTGGTCCTCCCCAGAACTCAGTATAGAGGGCCAGGCGTGACCCAAGGCTGTCTTTGTGGTTAACGATCAAGGGTCACGAATGGCCTGACTGGCAACCCATGATGGTGGATATCAACTGTGGGTGAGGAGAATATATCTGTAAAAAGATTAATCTCTGTAGGCCTTATGAAAACTTCAGACTCTGAAGGATCTCCCCCACCCAACCTTGCTCTCCCTCATACTCAGAGGATCCCTTATAAAACTGCAGTTACAGAAGATAACTTGTCATATTATTCAGCCTTGAAAAGGAAGGAAGTTCTAACATGTGCTACAGCTGGATGAATCTTGAGAACTTTAGGCCAAGAGAAATAAGCCAGCCACACAAAGACAAATACTGTAAGAATCCACATAGTTGAGGTACCTAGAGTAGTCAGACTCATAGAATCAGAATGTACAACAGTAGTTGTTGGAGGCTGGGGGCCCGGAGAGTGGGGACTTTTTGTTTATTGAGTACAGAGTTCCAATTTTGCAAGATGAGAAGAGTTCTTGAGACTGGCTGTGCAATACTGTGGACACACTAAGCACTCCTGAGACACTCAAAAATGGTTAGGATGGGAGTCACCTGGGTGGCTTAGTCGGTGAAGTATCTACTCAATTTTGCTCAGGTCATGATCTCAGCATCGTGAGATCGAGCCCCATGTCTGGCTTTATGCTCAGCACAGATTGTCCCTTTCCCTCTGCTCCTCCGCGTGCTCTCTCTCTCTCTTTCAAATAAATAAATAAAATATTTTAAAAAATGGCTAGGATGGTAAATTTTGTTGTATGTGTTTTACCACAATTAAAGTAAAAATAAAGAAAAAAAAAAGCTTGCGAGTTCACTAGCAATAAATTCTATAGAGTCATGGCTGTGTTTCTGTTGATCATTCACCCCACTCCAAGTAGGAGAGTAGAAATGGTGCGTGCCCCAGAGAGCCAGGGGTAGGGGAATGAGTTTGAGGCTCCGGTGGATCCCCGGCCTGACCCGTCCACGCCCCAGTTCCGGGGATGCCTCATGCTTTGCGGGAGAGGGGAGCTGCCAGCTCTTCTTGTGTCCGCGTTTGCAGAATGAGGAACTGATCATCATGAGTTCCTTTATCAAATGCTGTTCAAGTCTCCCATTTTTTCTCTCTTTAACAACTTATGGAGCAAAAGCAGCAGCTTTCTGCCAATACCCTTTCCAATGCACCGGCTCCAAGAAGGAATCCTGCCAGGTGCCCGCATTTCCAACACTAATAACGCTTGCTTCCCGGGCCCAGAAGTCTTTCCAGAAGTCATCTGACCCATTGGCGGGCTAGGGCCCCCGGGGAAGACTCACCGGGAGAGGAGCGAGGTCATCAAAATGAATCGATGATACTCAAAGTAAAGCCTGAGGTGGCAGGAGCCCTGCCGCCCGGGGCCACTCTGAATGAACTCGCGGCCATGCTCAGCCCCCCTGGGCTCTTGGACGCGTCCTGGCCGTGAACTGGTGGGACTCCAACCCAAACAGATTTGTAACAGTGGCCTGGGTGGCCAGGACTGCCAGAGCAGCATTTGTGGCCGACAAAGGAGGCCTCTGTGGGGACAAAGGGGGCTCTTAGGACTCATTCTGCTTTGGCTGCTTTATACCCAGCAAGAGCCAGGGGACTTCTTTTGTCAGCATCAGGAAATGAAAGTGATTCATGTCATCATGGGCCTTGCTGGGGTCTTTGTGGTCAATCAAGGCATGAGCCTTTGCAGCTAGCAACCCTTACAGACACCGCTTACTGAGGGCGTACTAAGGGCCAGGGATTATTCCAGATACCAGGCCCATGCTGCCTAATTTAATCCTCTCAAACAACGCTCTGATGTAGGAATCATCCCCACTGTGGTCAGGTGAAAACAGAGACGTGAATAGGGGAAGGTCTTCCTGCTTGTTTCCCGCAGCAGGGCGAGCACACGTTATCAGACTTGGCCCCCTCCCAGCTGACTGCTGTCCCCAACAGATACCTGCTATGGATGTCTGACAGGCCAAAGGGAGTCTCCTCCTCTAACCTCTCTCCTCCAGGAATGTTGATCTGGAAGGCCCAGAATGTCCCTGACATTCAACAAATAGTTACAGCAAATGGAACAAAGCCACAAAGACATGAGGGGACTCAAAGTCACAGATTTTCTTCTAAAAGCCTCAGAGATGTCCCAGCTCAATGCAAGGATATTTACAGAGGCTTTTGTTAAAAAAAAAAAAAAAAAAAAAAAAAAAAAAGTTAGGATAAAAAGAAATGGAGGTAAAAGTCCCTGTTGATAATTGAGCCATCAGTGCCTTATTTCTCAAATATTGATCCTATAAAGGACAGAAGTTCCAACTGAACACCTTCCTCCTGCATCCTGATTAGTTCCAGTCTCTTGTGATAGACTTCATATGGACCAGTGTTCAGGCAGCCTTCTCCATCCTGATGTACCAACTCAGCCTTTGTGGCCTTCCCTAAAAAAGGACCTGGGGCAACACTTGCTGTTTCTTGTCTTTTTTTTTTCTTCTTTTTTAAAAATTTATTTATTTTTTAAAATAAACATATAATGTATTTTTATCCCCAGGGGTACAGGTCTGTGAATCGCCATGTTTACACATTTCACAGCACTCATCATAGCACATACCCTCCCCAGTGTCCATATCCCCACCACCCTCTCCTGTCCCCTCTCCCCCCAGCAACCCTCAGTCTGTTTTTTGAGATTGAGTCTTTTATGGTTTGTCTCCCTCCCAACCCGATCTTTCATTTTTTCTTTTCCTACCCCCCAACGACTCCCCCCACATTGCATCTCCACTTCCTCATATCAGGGAGATCGTATGATAGTTTTCTTTCTCTGATTGACTTATTTCGCTAAGCATAATACCCTCTAGTTCATCCACATCGTTGCAAATGGCAAGATTTCATTTCTTTTGATGGCTGCATAGTATTCCATTGTGTATATATACCACATCTTCTTTATCTATTTATCTATTGATGGACATCTAGGTTCTTTCCATAGTTTGGCTATTGTGGACATTGCTCCTATAAACATTCCGATGCATGTGCCCCTTTGGAGCACCACATTTGTAACTTTAGGATATATACCCAGTAGTGCAATTGCTGGGTCATAGGGTAGC
>NC_081571.1:29007812-29079486 GCF_022355385.1 Mustela nigripes
CTGGCTGCATAGTATTCCATTGTGTATATATACCACATCTTCTTTATCTATTTATCTATTGATGGACATCTAGGTTCTTTCCATAGTTTGGCTATTGTGGACATTGCTCCTATAAACATTCCGATGCATGTGCCCCTTTGGAGCACCACATTTGTAACTTTAGGATATATACCCAGTAGTGCAATTGCTGGGTCATAGGGTAGCTCTATTTTCAGTTTTTTAAGGAACCTCTGTGCTGTTTTCCAGAGTGGTTGCACCAGCTTGCATTCCCACCAAGAGTGTAGAAGGGTTCCCCTTTTTCCACATCCTCGCCAACATCTGTCATTTCTTGACTTGTTAATTTTAGCCATTCTGACTGGTGTGAGGTGGTATCTCATTGTGGTTTTAATTTGTATTTCTCTGATGCCGAGTGATGTGGAGCACTTTTTCATGTGTCTGTTGGCCATCTGGATGTCTTCTTTGCAGAAATGTCTGTTCATGTCCTCTGCCCATTTCTTGATTGGATCATTTGTTCTTTGGGTGTTGAGTTTGCTAAGGTCTTTATAGATTTTGGATTCTAGCCCTTTATCTGATATGTCGTTTGCAAATATCTTCTCCCATTCTATCAGTTGTCTTTTGGTTTTGTTAACTGTTTCCTTTGCTGTGCAAAAGCTTTTGACCTTGATGAAATCCCAATAGTTCATTTTTGCTCTTGCTTCTGTTGTCTTTGGCAACGTTCCTAGGAAGAAGTTGCTGCAGTTGAGGTCAAAGAGGTTGCTGCCTGTGTTCTCCTCAAGGATTTTGATGGATTCCTTTCTCACATTGAGGTCCTTCATCCATTTTGAGTCTATTTTTGTGTGTGGTGTAAGGAAATAGTCCAATTTCATTTTTCTGCATGTGGCTGTCCAATTTTCCCAACACCATTTGTTGAAGAGGCTGTCTTTTTTCCACTGGACATTCCTTCCTGCTTTGTCAAAGATTTGTTGACCACAGAGTTGAGGGTCTATTTCTGGGCTCTCTATTCTGTTCCATTGATCTATGTGTCCATTTTTGTGCCAGTACCATACTGTCTTGATGATGACAGCTTTGTAATAGAGATTGAAGTCTGGAATTGTGATGCCACCAACTTTGGCTTTCTTTTTCAATATTCCTTTGGCTATTTGAGGTCTTTTCTGGTTCCATATAAATTTTAGGATTATTTGTTCTATTTCTTTGAAAAAAAATGGATGGGATTTTGATAGGGATTGCATTAAATGTGTAGATTGCTTTAGGAAAATAGACATTTTCACAATATTTGTTCTTCCAATCCATGAGCATGGAACATTTTTCCATTTCTTTGTGTCTTCCTCAATTTCTTTTATGAGTACTTTATAATTTTCTGAGTATAGATTCTTAGCCTCTTTGGTTAGGTTTATTCCTAGGTATCTTATGGTTTTGGGTGCACGTCTGTCTTGTTGTTAGTGTAAAGAAATGCAACTGATTTCTGTGCATTGATTTTATATCCTGACACTTTCCTGAATTCCTTTACAAGTTCTAGCAGTTTTGGGGTGGAACCTTTTGGGTTTTCCACCTAAAGTATCATATCATCTGCGAAGAGTGATAGTTTGACTTCTTCTTTGCCGATTTGGGTGCCTTTAATTTCTTTTTGTTGTCTGATTGCCGTGGCTAGGACTTCTAGTCCTATGTTGATCAGCAGTGGTGATAACAGATATCTTTGCTGTGCTCCTGAACTTAGCAGAAAAGCTTTCAGTTTTTCTCCATTGAGAATGATATTTGCAGTGGGTTTTTCATAGATGGTTTTGATAATATTGAGGTATGTTCCCTCTAACCCTACACTTTGAAGAGTTTTAATCAGGAAGGGATGCTGCACTTTGTCAAATGCTTTTTCAGCATCTATTGAGAGTATCATATGCTTCTTATTCTTTCTTTTATTAATGTATTGTATCACATTGATTGATTTGCAGATGTTGAACCAACCTTGCAGCCCTGGAATAAATCCCACTTGGTCGTGGTGAATAATTCTTTTAATGTACTGTTGGATCCTTTTGGCCAGTATTTTGGTGAGAATTTTCACATCTGTGTTCATCAAGGATATTGGTCTGTAATTCTCTTTTTTGATGGGATCCTTGTCTGGTTTTGGGATCAAGGTGATGCTGGCCTCATAAAATGAGTTTGGATATTTTTCTTCCATTTCTATTTTTTGGAACAGTTTCAGGAGAATAGGAATTAGTTCTTCTTTAAATGTTTGGTAGAATTCCCCTGGGAAGCCATCTGGCCCTCGACTTTTGTTTGTTTGGAGATTTTTGATGACTGTTTCAATCTTCTTACTGGTTATGTGTCTGTTCAGGTTTTCTATTTCTTCCTGGTTCAGTTGTGGTAGTTTTTATGTCTATAGAAATGTATCCATTTCTTCCAGGTTGTCGAATTTGTTGGCGTAGAGTTGCTCATAGTATGTTCTTATAATTGTTTGTATTTCTTTGGTGTTGGTTGTGATCTCTCCTCTTTCATTCATGATTTTATGTATTTGGGTCCTTTCTCTTTTCTTTTTGATAAGTCTGGCCAGGGGCTTGTCAATCTTATTAATTCTTTCAAAGAACCAGCTCCTAGTTTTGTTGATTTGTTCTATTGTTTTTTTAGTTTCAATTTCATTGATTTCTTCTCTGATCTTTATTATTTCTCTTCTCTTGCTGGGTTTAGGCTTTCTTTGTTTTTCTTTCTCCAGCTCCTTTAGATGTAGGGTTAGGTTGTGTACCTGAGACCTTTCTTGTTTCTTGAGAAAGGCATGTACCGCTACATATTTTCCTCTCAGGACTGCCTTTGTTGTGTCCCACAGATTTTGAACTTTTGTGTTATTATCATTTGTTTCCATGATTTTTTTCAATTCTTCTTTAATTTCCTGGTTGACCCATTCAATTTTTAGAAGGATGCTGTTTAGTCTCCATATATTTGGTTTCTTTCCAAATTTCCTCTTGTGATTGAGTTCTAGCTTCAGGGCATTGTGGTCTGAAAATATGCAGGGAATGATCCCAATCTTTTGATACCAGTTGAGACCAGACCTGATTTAGGACCGAGGATGTGATCTATTCTGGAGAATGTTCCATGTGCACTAGAGAAGAATGTATATTCTGTTGCTTTGGGATGGAATGTTCTAAATATATCTGTGATGTCCATCTGGTCCAGTGTGTCATTTAAGGCCTTTATTTCCTTGTTGATCTTTTGCTTAGATGATCTGTCCATTTCAGTGAGGGGAGTGTTAAAGTCCCCTACTATTATTGTATTACTGTTGATGTGTTTCTTTGATTTTGTTATTAATTGGTTTATATAGTTGGCTGCTCCCATGTTAGGGGCATAGATATTTAAAATTGTTAGGTCTTCTTGTTGGACAGACCCTTTGAGTATGATATAGTGTCCTTCCTCATCTCTTATTATAGTCTTTGGCTTAAGATCTAATTGATCTGATATAAGGATTGCCACCCCAGCTTTCTTCTGATGTCCATTAGCATGGTACATTGTTTTCCACCCCCTTATTTTAAATATGGAGGTGTCTTTGGGTCTAAAATGAGTTTCTTGTAGGCAGGATATTGATGGATTTTGTTTTTTTATCCATTCTGATACCCTTGGGTAAATCAGGGCATTTAGCCCATTAACATTCAGGGTAACTATTGAAAGATATGAATTTAGTGCCACTGTATTGCCTGTAAGGTGACTGTTACTGTATATTGTCTCTGTTTCTTTCTGATCTACTATTTTTAGGGTCTCTCTTTGTTTAGAGGACCCCTTTCAGTATTTCCTGTAGAGCTGGTTTGGTGTTTACAAATTCTTTCAGTTTTTGTTTGTCCTGGAAGCTTTTTATTTCTCCTTCTATTTTCAATGATAGCCTAGCTGGATATAGTATTCTTGGCTGCATGTTTTTCTCGTTTAGTGCTCTGAATATATCATGCCAGTTCTTTCTGGCCTGCCAGGTCTCTGTGGATAGGTCTGCTGCCAATCTAATGTTTTTACCCTTGTATGTTACCGACTTCTTTTCCCGGGCTGCTTTCAGAATTTTCTCTTTGTCACTAAGACTTGTAAATTTTACTATCAGGTGACGAGGTGTGGACTTATTTTTATTGATTTTGAGGGGCATTCTTAGCATCTCCTGGATTTTGATATTTGTTCCCTTTGCCATATTAGGGAAATTCACTCCACTAATTCTCTCCAATATACCTTCTGCTCCCCTCTCTCTTTCTTCTTCTGGAATCCCAATTATTCTAATGCTGTGTCATCTTACGGTGTCACTTATCTCTCGAATTCTCTCCTCGTGGTCCAGTATTTGTTTGTCTCTCTTTTGCTCAGCTTCTTTATTCTCTGTCATTTGGTCTTCTATGTCACTAGGTCTTTCTTCTGCCTCATTTATCCTAGCAGTAAGAGCTTCCATTTTTGATTGCACTTCATTAATAGCTTTTTTGATTTCAACTTGGTTAGATTTTAGTTCTTTTATTTCTCCAGAAAGGGCTTTTATCTCTCCAGAGAGGGTTTCTCTAATATCTTCTATGCCTTTTTCAAGTCCGGCTAGAACCTTGAGGATCATCATTCTGAACTCTAGATCTGTCAGATTACCAATGTCTGTATTGATTAGGTCCCCAGCCTTCAGTATTGCCTCTTGCTCTTTTTTTTTTTTTTTTTTTTTTTTTGTGGTGAGTTTTTCCACCTTGTTATTTTGTCCAGATAAGATTTGCTTTCTCGGGCGGGGCACCTGGGTGGCTCAGTGGGTTAAAGCCTCTGCCTTTGGCTCGGGTCATGATCCCAGGGTCCTGGGATCTCTCTCTCTGCCTGCCTCTCTGCCTACTTGTGATCTCTGTCTGTCAAATAAATAAATAAATAAAATCTTTAAAAAAAATTTGCTTTCTCCTCCTCTGGAATTCCGCTGTTCTCCTTGGTGAGTGAAGTTAGTCTTGGCTGGGTTTCTTGTTGATCTTCTAGGGGAGGGGGCTGTTGTAGTGATTCTCAAGTGTCTTTGCCCCAGGTGGAATTGCACAGCCCTTACCAGGAGCCGGGCTGAGTAATCCGCTTGGGTTTACTTTCAGGAGCTTTTAATCCTTGAGCGCTTTCCGTAGAGTTCCGGAGGACGGGAATGAAAGTGGCAGCCTCCCAGTCTCCGGCTGGGAGGAGCCGAGAGCTCGGGGTCCCGCTCCTCAGTGTGCCCTCAGAGAAAAGCGCCCAACCGCCCCCGTCTCCCTGGCCTCTGGTTGCACTCAACCACTCGCACTTGGAGAAAAGAGCCCGGTCGCTTCTGTCTCGGTGGCCTCAGGCCACACTCTGAGCTCACCCCGCCTGCGACCAGTTCAAGGTAAGCCCGAGTTGAGAGCTCACTCCTTGGCTTTGTTGCTGTAGCCGGCTTCCCCGTTGTAATACCTTCGAGCTCTGCGACACTCAGACACCCCTGGTCCTTCTGTGACCCCGGGGACCTGGAGTTACGCTGACTCCGCGTGGGCTTCTCCCTGGTTTAGCCTCTGGAGTGAAGTCCCTCAGTGGAGCAGACTTTTAAAAGTCCTGATTTTGTGCCCCTTTGCTCCGCCGCTTGCCGGGAGCTGGCCCCTCCCCCAATGGTCTATCTTCTCACTTTGGATTCACTTCTCTGCAGGTCCTACCTTTCAGAAAGTGATCGATTTTCTGTTTCTAGAATTGTTGCTCTTCTTCTCTTCAATTTCCTGTTGGATTTGTAGGTGTTCTCAATGGTTAGATAAGCTATCTAGCTGATATCCTGCTACCTGATGTCGTCTCAGCCTGCTACTTCTCCGCCATCTTGACTCTTCCCCTGTTTCTTATCTTTTTGATTCGAGCCTTTCTGACAGGTGTGAGATGATACCTCATTGTCGTTTTGATTTGTACTTCCCTGATGATGAGTGATGTTGAGCATCTTTTCATGTGTCTGTTGGCCATCTGGATGTCTTCTTTGGGGAAATGTCTATTCAGGTCCTCAACTAGGCTTCAGTAAAAAATAAATTTAAAAAAAATTTTAAAAAGAGGGAAAAAAAAGAAAGAAAGGGGGAAAAAACCACAAGGGCCCTGGGCAGCTGACCTCTCTTCCCTTTATCATTTCATTATAGGCCCCAAAACTGAGATGGCCTTTCAGCACAGCTTGTCAGCATGTTAAAATGCCAAATGAGAAAGTCTCTGTCACAGAGTTTATGGGCCAGAATTCCTCTCCACAAGCCCAGTTTATTCTCTGTCGCAGCCCATTCGTGCCAGATGGAAGTACCGCTAATTTATCCGTTCTCTGACTTCCATACACAGACAACATCCTCTCTCACCAACCACTTGTGTCACATTTTCCACTGACATTTTAGGCAGCATCCAAATCCTGGCTTAGGCAATCAGGTATTTCGGATGCCCCAAGTTTCAGACTCAAGTTCTTTTCGGGGTTAGTGATGAGTCACTGTGACTCATTTCACTGTTCCTAGAGACATCTGGGGAGCCCGGTCACAGACCAACAGCTGAAGAGGCAAACATTTAAGAAAAGAATGGAGGGAAGGGTGACTGAGAAGAGAGGGAAGGAAGAGTAGAATTACTTCAGACCTGAAGCAACATCTATTCCTTATCCATCAATCCTTTTTTTTCCCCAACAGATTTTTTAATTGAGTGCCTACTATTTGCTAAAGTGTTAAATCCTGAAGACCTGGTAGTGTATCAGTCAGGGTCCCAGCAGAAAGGAGGTAGCACACTTGGAGGTTAATGAAGGAGCTACTTGCAAAAGGGTAGGTAGAGCTAAAGGAAGGAACAGAAGACAAGGATGCCCCCAGGATCGCAGTAAGAGGAAGCTGTTACCACTGCTAAGCCTGGGGAGGAAAGGGGAGGCAACCTGGTAAAGGAATCAGACCAGGAATGCGGTTTCTGGACAGCACTGCTGGTCTTTGATAGATGAAAACAGTGGCTGCTGGATTTGGGTCCAGCCCTGAGGAATCTGGGATATTAAATACCCTGAATATCGGCAAACCCAGATGGAAGTGAGAAGATAAGAGTCTGAAGATGTAGTTCTTAAGAGTTCTAAGAATAGGGTATCGGGCAGGGTGGAAAATGGATCTGGTTGGGAGTGGGGCAGGGCAAGCAGAGACCAGCCAGCCTAAAGAGGTGAACAAGACCAAGATGCTGCAATAGGAACAAGGTCATAGGTCATATAGGTCAAGAGCTATATACAGGAACCTGGGTCTAAGCCTACCAACAGGTGAAGTCAAGGGCTTTTTGGTTGTAACAAGAAAGTCTCTATTTGCTGAAGTGCTCATTGCAGTAGGGCCTGCAATTTAACTTCTGAGGATCCAAGGATACCAGGTCAACTGAGCTGTTCTGGGTTGTGGGTCCTCCCTGGGCAGAGCCTGCCAGCATCTGCCTCTGCCCTTTGATGTTGGCTCTGACTGATGGATTAAGCATCAATGGCCTTCCCTGAACAAGTTCTCTGTAACCACCATCCCCTCAACAGACAAACAAGACAATAGAGGGAAATTCTTTTCATGAGTAAGAAAGCAACTGCTTTCAAGCCTGCATGGGGAATTACTATAGACAATGGAAAGCTAATTTCCAAACATACTCATTTATTCATTAAATCAGATTCCCCAAAGGATTCTCTCCCAAGCAGTACTTTGTTGGCATATTTCGTATTCTACGTACACTTGAAAGTCCTAAAATCGCAACTTTAAAGTCAGCCTGTAAATCCTAGTTTTCTTCCATTTCTTCCTGATATTCCCTACAATCAGTCTGATGTGCTGAGATCTCCATGAATATCTCTATGAGAAAAACAAGCATGTGGAGTCCAGATACTAGAGGAGAGAGGTTGAGACTTATGAAGTGTTAGTTTCTTCTTGTAATCATGAGGGTCTACATTTGGGAAATGTAGATGGTGAGAAAATTCAGAGGACAGGAGGTTTGGAAGGATGAATCTTTTCCTGTTTAATGCAAAGGAAAGCAGGATGATAGAGCAATGGCTTTGGAGTTAGACATGGGTTTGAATCTCACCTCCATCACTCACCCCAGCCAAGTATCGAACAATCCTTTGTCTCTATTTGCTTATTTCTAAAATGGGGATAGTACTGAACCCCTCCTAGGGATTAAATATGATGATGAATGTAAAGTACCTAATACAAAGTCTGGTGCCCCAAACTGTTTCCTTTTCAAAAGGCTGGGGTATAGGATCCTGGCAGAGCACTAGAAATATGGAGGGGTTCTGGGGTGGGAAAGATGACTGAGGGCAGGGGGTGTTCATGTCCTGGGGGTTCTGTAGCAAAATATCACGAACTGGGTGAATTAACCAACATAAATTTATTGTCTCATGATTCCAGAGTCTGGAAGTCTGAAATCAAGGTGTGTGTAGGGCTGGTTCTTTCTGAGAGTTATGATGGAGCATCCGGTTCCAGTGTTGTGGGAGCTGGTAGAGAGACCCATTGCCTGTCATGGTGTTGGGCTTGAAATCTCCATTGGTCAGAGGCTGGCGGTTGGGAAAAAGAGTTGGTGAGGAAGCAGAAAAAGGCAAGAGGAAATAGAAACCTTTGAAGAAAAACTGAAACCCTCAAAAACAAATTGACCCCCACTGTCTTTCACCACCTCCAGCATCCATGACATAGGTGGCCTACAAAGGAATGGGTGCCTTTGTCCCAGAGCTATACATAGGTCTAGCCCTGTGCTTGGAGGAGCTGAAAGATGGGAGCTGGTGGGAGCTGGGGAAACTGCAGGCCAACAGCCAGATGACCCCCAGTGACACGTGTTGAGCTGCCATCATCTGGGCGTACTCTGACCTTCAGAGCATAGAAAATGGCTTCTCCTCGGTCCCTGCCTCCCAAAGATTATGCAGACTTCTTTTGTGGGCAACCCGAACCTTGAATCCTTTGGGGGAAGGGAATCAAGGAAATATGGTTCCAGATTAGCTATGTTAACTCAGCACAAACCCATCACAGGGTTGTGTAGGCAATGGCAACATAGAGGAGTCTGATGGAGGCATCTATTTGACAAAATGGGTATTTTGAGGAAGATCAGCTTTATATTATAGATGATGGGCTGGAGGAAGAAGAAACTAGAAATAGTGTAGCTAAAAGTTGATTATAGTAGTCTGGACATGGGGTTACAGAGGCCAGAGAAAGAGCTGCGGGGGGGAAAAAGTGTAAATTAGGTGTGAGATTTAGAAATATTCTAAAGGAAGAATTGAGTGAGCTTGCTGAGCAGGTGACTCGAAGAGGGAGGGCATGAATTCTTTTGAGGTATTGAGCCTGGGTGGTGAGGAGGGTTGTGCTCTTTGAAAGGAAATGATTCGTTCAAAAGCTGTTCTATTCTAATAGACTGGTTCTTCTACTCTATTGGAATGCATTATCTTATTCAGAGAATTTTAAAAGTTTTGGACATTTGAACAGTTTAAAACTGCAGGATGGCAAAGAAGTGAATGATTCCCATAGAGCGCTGATAAAGTTGGGGGGGAGGGCAGGAAATTCTACTGAGTTGTTAGTAAATTTGGTTGCCAAGGACTCTTGTCTGGTGGAAGGCGATTGAGCCCAGAGGTCCTCTGCAAAAGGCTGGCTCTTCCTCCCCGTTTTACACTCGACCCCAAGGTAGAGGAAGGAAGAAATACTTATGGCAGGTGTTTTTTTTTTTCTTTCTTAACCTTAGAATACAAGTTCTTAATCTGGGTTTCTTAAACTCCTTTGCCCTTTAGGGAGCTTGTAAAGTTGGTGAAGTTTTTCACAAAAATTTTGGTGTTTTGTGAAGACATGGATTTTTCTGGGGGAAGGGTTACAGCTTTCATCAGATTTTCAGTGAGATTTGGTTTCCAAACAGGTGAAGAATCTTTTGCACAGAGAGAGATCATGAGCATAGTTATTGGCTCAATTCACACTCAGCTTCATTATTTTATTTTTTTTATTTTACTTTAGTTTTTACTTTACTTTTATTTTATTTTAGAGAGAGAGTATGTGTGAGTGAGAGAGCATGAGCAGGGGAGAGGGGTGAGGCGCAGAGGGTGAAGCAGACTCCCTGCTCAGCAGGGAGCCAGGTGTGGGACTTGATCCCAGAACCTGATATCATGACCTGAACTGAAAGCAGATGCTTAACCGACTGCCTCCCAGGCACCTCCACACTTAGCTTCATTCTATGTTCCGTGTTGCTCCCAGGCCTGGGAACTGTGGGCACATGGAGAGAGGAGCCAGAAAATTACGAGAAGTAGGGAGAAACAGATTCCAGACAGAGCAAGGAGCCAGCTTATGACTGTTTCCTCCTTTTCCTCTCCTGCTAAGTGAAAACAGTATGCAAGGGTTTGAGACGGAGGCCTCTTGTTTTCACAATGGTTGTTCTTTGCACGCCAGGTGCATAACCAGTGTGCACTAAGTATTTTTCAGTAAGCTAATTGATTAAGGGACTGTTTCCAAAATTTCTGCTTGGGACTCCAACATTAAAGCCATCAACAAGCTAGCAAGCTGCCCTTTCTCAGATGTTGCTTCCTGTTTCTGATTGTAATTCCCCATGCCAAGCTTGCTAATTGGCTCATTTGCCTTGGGTCCACTGTATCCTAAGCTTTGTCCACTCACGTAAATAGCAGATTAGTTCCAATAGGACTGTGGTGCACAATGCCTACTTTTTGGCTTCCCAGCATCTGAATCCACATCCTAGTTGTGGGGAGGCCCCCAATGTGGCAGCAGAGATGGAAAGCAGGCGCCCACTTCCCACAAAGGAAGCCAGAATAGAAAGCTAATGTGTTCTATCCCATCCCTCTGGAATCAGAATGAAAGCATAGAGTTTGCTTGAACCTGCGGGACCCTCCCACCAGGGACTTCAACCTTGAATGAGTGACAGAGAGATAGATGAGTGATGAGATCCAGTTCATAGCCATGGCAGTGGTCATTTAGCAAAGTCAGTTATGTGGTGTCCTGTGTTGGGGACTGTGTATGATTTGGTGGTGGCAAGCTCGTTTCTATGAGCTTGAATGCCTCTACTAGCCCTCCCATCACGTGGACAATGACTTGAATATCGCTCCAACAGATAACATTTTTGCATGAGTTAACCAGATTTGATTTCTGTTGGTTGTGATTAGGAACTCTGAGTGATAATAGGAAAAGAAGAAAGACAGTCTCTCTAGCCCTTTAAATCACCTTTACCGTGCAGCATGAGTTGAAATAAAGGCTACAGCCCTTGAATGACTCCTGTGATGGTTAATTTTATGTGTCAACTTGATTGCTAGCAGTACCATTCTAGGACAAGATAGTAAATAATTATTATTTGGTCGGATGATTAAACCTTATGGCAAGTTACATTCTCAAAATAGGAAGTCTCTCTATTACTATTTGGGCTTGTAAAGTGATTGAGAAAGAAACTACACTGTCAGAAAGAAAGCATAAGGGATCAGGAATTGGGAAAGCAGGATTCCAGCACTAGTCTGCTTTTCAATCATTTATTTTGTGCCGGTAGCCAATTTCCATTTTTGGTAACTTCCCACTTCTAGAATGAGAGTACCCATTCTAGATGTCACCATGTTACTTTTATCAGAGGTAATGATAATATATGGAAATTTGGAAGTGATTTTACTTATGATTGTGCTTGAGAAGTAAAAATTTTAAACCAAACAGTACTATTAGCCAGCAACATTTCCAGACAGTTATGAAAACCTAGCTCTTATCTAGCACGCAATGGGGAATTCAAAATCGTTTTCTGCAAAGGTTCTGGTCTGGTTTTGGATCCTCTACAGAAAACAGTCAAGTCCTCAGAGAGGCCGCGTATTCACTTGAACTTTAGCTATGAGAGGTTCATTGTGTCTCTATGGCCCCTTCTCTGGGAGAATACGAAAGGAAGAAATTGGCCTACTATATAATTTTTTTTTTTTTAAATTAGCATGGACTTGGAGTCAGAGAATCCTGGGGTCAAAATCCAATTCCCACCATCTAATTGGTTGTATGATGTTATTATTTAATTTCTGAGTCCCCATCTCTTCATATATAATAGAAAAAAAATACCTTCCTTAGAGACAGGAGGGAGGATTGGCTGAAGTCACATTTATAGACATCTGATGGGTTACCTCACATATTCTGGTGCACAGTGTCTTTTGGTTCCCTTTCCCTTCCTGTATGAAGAATTTTTAGGGACACTTGGGTGGCTCAGTTGGTTGTACATCTCAGGACATGATCCCGTAGTCCCGGGATGGAGCCCCAGGTCGGGGCTTCCTGCTTCCTGCTCAGTGGAGAGTCTGCATCTCCTCCTCCCTCTGCCCTACCCTCTGCTCATGTGCTCATGTGCTCTCTCAAATAAATCTTAAAAAAAAAAAAAAAAAAAGAAATTTTAAACAATGCCCATGACTCAAGCAAGGATAAGAGAAGTATGGGTCAATGAGTAGAATTAGGTGCAATATATGAATCTGTATCTTAAGAAAAATGTGATCTCAAGTAAAGACCTAATCATAGTAACATTAGCTCGTATTGACTAAGAAAGAATAAAAGTTGGATCACATCCTATATTTCCAGAAATTCCAGAAGTTTCCAAAAACAAAGGGGGAGAAAGCTAACTGTTGATTACCGAGACCTAAAAGTTGGGAGCTACATATTTTTTTCAGTTTGTCCACTCTAGGTCTCACTGAGTAACCAGACAAATGCTTCATTTTACTTAAGTTAGCTTCCCAAATGGGGAAATGAGGGATTTATTTTATTTTGCTGGGCAGTCAATGCCATGTGCTCAGAGAGTCTTGGATGAGAGATGGAGTCCATCTGAAATATTGTTGTTGACAAAAGTAAATCAAACATCACAACCTCCAGGGCTCTATTCTTCACTTCTCCTCAGAAAAGCTGTGTAGGGCATTTCTGGTGAAATATAACACGTAACCCAATGCAAATTTCTTGCAAATTATTTTCATAGGATAAAAATATTATTTCACTGGGACTGTCACTCTTACTTTAACATTTTACTTGGAAGACAGCCCTCAAACCTGCTGACCAAAAAATTTCTATTGCTCTTTTGGGGTAGTTAAAAACTAGAAACAGAAATAAAGACCAAAAAAAAAAAAAAAAAAAAATCCAAAAAACAAAAACCAAAACAAAACAAACAAGCAAACAAATGAACAAAAAAAGAAATGAAGCCCCAAGAAATGACTCAGGGAGAAAAAAACTATTGACAGCCCTCCCAAATCTTACTTGAACTGCAGAAATTACCAGGAATGTTTGGGTTTGATGGCATTTGTGGGATGTCAGCTAAAACAACATGGTTCTCTTTTCTGGAAATAGTGACTTCAAACATATCACTTCAGACTCTTCTCAGCAAAAAGCACAGAAAACGAAAAAGGAAGCTAGAGCTCTGTCTCTGTACTAGCCTCTACCTCCCACCCCACCCCAGCAGAGTCGTGAAAGCCAAGAAGGGCCACACTGAAAGTGTCCACACCCATACTCCCTAGAGGCTGCCGCACCTCCCCAAACCCCAGGCATTTCAGAGCCATAGAATGCTTGGCAGAGTGCCCCTCAGAAAAATGTTGGCTCACCAAGTCAGCGTCATGCTTCCCCAACCGCGGAGTCCACCATGAGGCAGGTGGGAGATGAACCCGTGCTGGCACTGATCATGAAGACCCGGCCAACAAGCAGGAAGACAAGCATGGAGAAGCTGATGGTGAGGCAACAGAGAGAAGCTGTTAGAGCAGCCCTGACTCATACTGGGTCTTGTCAATAAAGGTAATATCAACACAGCCCGCTGATCTTAAATTTAATGCATTTTTCCCACTGGGAAGTGGGGGAGATAACGTTGGCGTAGACTGACACGCTAAAATAAAGCTTAGTGTGCTTAGGCGTCCCCTGGGGTGGCTCCATCAGTTAAATATCTGCCTCTGGACTTTGGCTCAGGTCATGATCTTGAGCCCTGGGTCAGGTTCCTCACTCAGTTGGGGGCTGGGGGAGTCTACTTCAGATTCTCTCTCTCCCTCAGCCCTACCCCTGGCTTGCATGTGCTCTCTTTCTTTCTCTCTCTCAAATAAATAAATAAATCTTAAAAAGAAAAGAAAATCTTAGCGTGCTTAACAGACCTGAAATTTCCCATTATAGGCCAAAGGGGGTGGCCAGGAATTTCAGGAGGAAACTGGCTCTAGGCTCTTTCAGACATTCGCTGTTACTTAGTTAACTGTAACCAGATTGTAACTTTCCAAGTCAGTGTCCTTTGTCCAGAGCTGATTGAGTGATAAGAGAACTAAAAAGTCACTGGAAAAAGAGTAAATGTGACCTGGGTCCAGAAGCGGAAAGGGAAGAGTGCCTGAAACTTTCCGGCCCAGCACTGCTAGTGATAAAAAGCTCCCAGAGCCGCTTGACCTGCCTTTCCCCGGTGAATTTCACTCCTGGCAGAGATAGGCGGTGCTGGGGAGAACTGACAACCTTCACTTTCCTCTATCATCCTTCTTTCCTTCAGGGCTCACATTTCAAAGCTACCTTATTAAATTCCAGGCCCTGCAAAGTATGCATTATATGCATTACCTCACTGAATGCATTGTCACAGCTGCCTTGTGAGGTAGGTGTTATAATTAATTTCATTTTTAAAACAAGGAAACAAGGCCTCGAGGGAAGAGCACCCTCACCTAAAGTGGCCCAGGTAAAGGGACAGAACAGGGACACCATGCCAAATCTGCTTTGTTCCGAAGCCTATGATTTCAATCTCCACACTGTATGGCCTCCCACACATTGCTTCTTAATTCTGAACTGAAAAGAAATCGGATCCAAAGGAAGTGAAAATAGAAGGAAACAGCTCTGAACGTGAAGGTAAAGTGTAGTGTCGTTAGTGGGCTTACGGCAGCAACCGAAGAGGCAGGAGGTCTGTGAAAGATAATGCCTCAGTGATTTTCTATCATGATCTAAGAGGAATCACTGTTAGGATCTTTCTAACACTCAGCATCAGAGAGCTGCTGGCAACTGCAGAGTGAACTGTGAAAATCAGGGTTAGGACCTCAGATGCTGGGTCCCCCCCGCAACCTCTCCCTGCCAAAAGATGTCCCTCCCTGAGACCTATCTCCCTTTCCACCTTCTTCTCCAGTTTGAGGTTAGCCATTTGGGCTGGTACTCTGCTTTGACAGATATCACCCAGACTCTCAATGACTGATGGAGGCATCTTGTAGGCAGATGGCCTGAGTTGCTCAGATCAACCTTTGAGTCTCAACAATGTCATTTAACTAGTTGTGTTTCCTGGGGGTGGTGTCTAAATTTCACTGAATTGATCTCACTACCTATAAATGGTACCAGTAAACACCTGCTTTGCTGGGCTATCATAAGGATCAAGTAATATGATGAATGTAATGTATTTAGTACAGTGCCAGGCACAGAATATACTCTGAAATAGTAACCATTCTTATTATAGAGCGGCTTTTTCCTTTTAGTAACTGTTGGAATATGTTTTTTTCTCCCCACTGTAGAATTCCCTACTCAAGAGTGGATTATTTGCCAGTTGATGAAAGAGCACAATATCATCTATGGGTTAGTTTTTAGGACTGCTGTTACAAAGGACTATGGATTAAGTGGTCTATAAACAGCAGAAATTTATTTTCTCACAGTCCTGAAGGCCAGAAGTCCAAGGTTAAAGTATTGGTGGGGTAGTAGTTTCTTCTGAGGCCTCCTCCCTTGGCTTGTGGAGAGCCCTCTTCTCCTTGTGTCTTCACATTACCTTCCCTCTTTAATCAAGTCTGAGTCCAAATTTCCTCTTATAAAGACATGGGTTATATTAGATTAGGATCCAACCCAATGACCTCATTTTAACTCAGTTTACCTCTTTGGAGACCCTGTCACCAAATATAATCACATTCTGAAATACTGGGGCTTAGGACTTTAACATACAAATTTATGTTAATTTAGAACATAAATTAATTGGGGAAGGGATGGCACAGTTCAGCCCACAAAAATCACACATGAGGTCAAGAAAATACAGGACACAGAGAAGCATGTTTAAAGTACCATGGGGAAGCTATTAACAAAATCTAAGGAGTAAAAACTGTATAGGACACATAACCTGGTTTCTTCAACAAATAATTGTAATAGCAAGTAAAAAGAAAGGAAGGTGGACCCTAAAGGCCAAAAGAAATTTTGTGCTCAACACCACTCATCATCAGGGAAATACAGATCAAAACCACGATGAATACCACCTCACACCTGTCAGAATGGTGAAAATTAATGACACCGGAAACAACAGATGATGGTGAGGATGTGGAGAAATGGGACCCCTTCTACACTGTTGGTGGGAATGCAAACTGGCACAGCCCCTCTGGAAAACAGTATGGAGATTCCTCAAAAAGTTGAAAATAGAGCTACCCCATGACCCAGCAATTACACTACTGGATATTTATCCCAAAGGATACAAAAATGCTAATTTGGAGGGGTACATGCACCTCAGTATTTATAGCAGCATTATCAACAATACGAAATTATGGAAAAAGGCCAAATGTCCATCAACTGATGAATGGATAAAGAAGATGTGGTGTGTTTACACACACACACACACACACACACACACACATACACACAGAAATATTTCTTAGCCATAAAAAAGAAGGAGATCTTGCCATTTGTGACAACATGGATGGAGTTAGAAAGTATTATGCTAAGTGAAATAAGTCAGTCAGAGAAAGACAAAGATCATATGATTTCACTTATAGTGTAATTTAAGAAACAAATGAGCAAAGGAAAACAAAAGAGAGAAAGAGACAAACCAAGAAACAGACTCTAAACTATAGAGAACAAACTGAGGGTTGCTGGAGGGGAGGTGGGTGGGGGGTGGGCTAGATGGATTATGAGTATTAAGGAGGGCACTTGTGATGATGAGCACTGGGTGTTGTATGTAAGCAATGAATCACTAAATTCTACTTCTGAAACCAATATTACACTATATGTTAATGAACAAGAATTTAAATAAAAGCTTAAAAAAAAACCAACTTGGAGGACTTATCACCAAATGCAAGTTACAGACTGTTTGGATCTTAATTGGAACAAACCAACTTAAAAAAAAAAAAAAGCAAAAAGCATTATGAGACAAAGAGATTTAAATATTGTCTAAATCATTAATGGTATTAGGGCATTATTATTCATTTTTTAGGTGTATTAATAGTGTTCTGGTTTTTTCTTTTATAAGATCCTTATCTTTTAGAGAAATCTGCTGAAATATTTGCAGGCACAGTGATGAGAGCTCTGGGATTTCAGAGTCTCAATTGGAGGGAGGGAAATAGCATGATTATAGTTGAAATTAGGTTGGTCATGAGTAGATAACTGTTGAAGCTGGATAATGGGCCCATTACGATAATAGTCTCACTAATTTGTGGATGCTTGAAACCTCCTATTATAAAAAGGTTAAAATATATAGAAAACATTTTTCCATGCCATTAAATATTTTTCTACCACATAAAGTTTTCAATGTAGCATTCTATTATATGGATGTATCATAATTCATTTGTACAATTTCCATTGTCAAACTGTGAAGTGATTTCTCTTTTTTGGCCATAAAAGATATGTAAATTACTATACACAACCTCATCCATTCATTCATTTATTCATTTGTTATTGTTTTATGCACAATTCTGTTTCTTTAAAATAGACTCCTATAAATGAAACTGGTGGGCCAGAAGTTAGGCTTGTATTGGAGGGGTTCTCCATCAGTAACAACCCTTTGCTTTCCCCTTTTGCAGCATAGTCCCTGCACGCCCCTCCCATTCCCTCAGTTAGATATGCAGGACATACATGCCAGGCTCTAGAATTTTTCCTATTGAAGGGCAGTTGCAACGCATCTCCTGAGGGTCCTCTGAAAATGTTTCACATTTGCTTGTTTTTTTTTTTTTTTCCTAAAATATGTTCTGAATGTTATTGATCATGCTTTGGCTTTCATCTAGAAACTTCATCATGAGAATGGCATATCAAACAACCAACTAATGACAAGACTCTCTTGTTCTTGCATTAAGATGTTCAGTGCATTAAGAGGATAGGGAAGAATACAGACCCCAAAATGATCATGCTTACATTCAGTACAAAAGGATAAGGTGACTAGACAAGAAACCATTAAACAAGATTAGCAGGCATACACACTGGTATCAGCCTAAAGAGCAATAGGGATCACAAACCCTAGCTAAAGGGAAGGGGGGAGAGGGGGTAGTGAGAAGCAAAATATCAAAATAATCTCTTCCCCAAGTCAGATGATGACTCAGCCACATGACCCTGCTGGTTCGCTCAGCTGGCTAGCAGTCCCTTAAAGAGACAGATATGAAGCCTTCTTTATACACACTGCTTCCCTAGATGTTTGCTGGTAGTGCAAAGGACCAGAAGGGTGCATCGCTAATAACAGTGTGGTGAGCTGGAACAACCATGGACCTCAGCGTCTTGTAGATCTGAGGTTAAATCTCTGCTCCGCCACCTGTTATTAGCTGTGTGACCTCAGCCAAGCCACTTCCCAACTTCAAACCTCATTTTACTTATTTGTAAATATGGACAGTAAAATCTGCTTCATAAAAGTAGTTGTGATTGTTGAATAAATATTTGTAAATTGCTGAGCACAGTGCCGGGCACTTAGTGGAAATTCTAGAAATGCTGACTATATATGGTGAACTATTTTTTTTTTAAAGATTTTATTTATTTATTAGAGAGAGCACAAGCAGGGGGAGAGGGAGAGGGAGAGGGAACTGAGCAGGGAGCCTGATGTGGGGCTCCATTCCAGGACCTGGAGATCATGACCTAAACTGAAGGCAGATGCTTAAACATCTGAGCCAGCTGGGCGCCCCTGTGGTGAACCATTTTTAAATGAGTTTGCCTTCTATGTTTCCATAGCATTTTTCCAAATGGTATTAAAGCTGTTGTACCTTGTTTTATAATTATTTGTTTCCATGACATTATCTCATTCATCTTTCCTTGGGGCCACAAGCTTAGCAAAACTTTCTGCTGACTGAATAAAACTCAAATTCCAATGTCCACAATAGTAAATATCTGGCTATTGCCAAGTGACCTAGATATTACAAGCGAGCTTAAAAAGTTCATTCATGTCCATCTATTCAGCATCTAATTAATCAAGAAATGTTGGTTGGTTTATCTATTTGGGAGGCAATATCCAAAAGTGGTGAAATGTATGGTCTTTGGGACCAGACAGACTATGGTTTCAGTCTTGGCTTTGCCCTTTCCCAGCTGTGTTATTTGGGGCAAGTTTCATAACCTTCTAAGTTTCAGCTTTTTTCTCATCTAACAAGTAGGGCTAAGAATAGTGCCTGCCACATTTGGTTATTGAAAAGATTGAACAGAATAAATGCAGCAAAGAATTTATGATATAGGATATTGGCATAAAGTGCTCCGTGAATGCATTGTAGTGTTATTTTGAAAATACATTTATCGAAATGTTACTATGGGAAGGAAATGAGGTAGGTGTGAGAAATTTAAAAAAAAAATTATGATCGGGATGCCTGGGTAGCTTAATCCATTAACCGTCTGCCTTCGGCTCAGGTCATGATCTCAGGGTCCTGGAATTGAGCCCTATTTCTGGCTCCTGACTCAGTGGGGAGCCTGCTTCTCCCTCTCCCTCCACCCCTCTCCCTGCTTGTGCTCTTGCTCTCTCACTCTCTCTCTCAAATAAATAAAATCTTTAAAAAAAAAAAAAAATATATATATATATATATATAAAACTTGAGTCTCATCCTCAAGAAGATTGTAGGCTTCTTTGGAAGATAAAACAAACATGGGCAAACAGATAATAATACAAGTCAGTCTATGGTTAAGTGCTTATTAAGTGGAACAGACAGAAATTCTTGAGTCCTGGGACGTGGATCAGTGAAGTGAATTTTCACCCTCTTCTGCCCACTCTCTCCTCTGTCCCCCTTCTTGATGACAGCCATTGACGGTTGACTAGTCTTTCCTCCTCTTCCTTTGAATTTTTAGGATACGAAAGCAAATATTTAGATCAGTAGTCACAAACTAAAATGCCTTCATGGACCAAGTAACGGTTGATGTAATGCAGATATGGAAAGCAACAAGAAATCATGATAGGAGATGACAGCTGAATGAAAAGTAAAAGCCAAGCCTAAATGTAGAAATCACATTCATACATTCAAAAACAGTGTGTCAGCTAAACACAATGCGACCTACAGGTCACTGCTTGCTATCCTTGGTACAGAGTTTCCAGTTTATCACATACTTTAAGTAGGCTGAAAAGCAGTGGCCTAATATACCACCAGTACTAAGTGACTACCACGTATGAATGCTCACTGTGCACCAGATGTTGTGCTAAGTACTTTAAACTCTCGAAACAAGTAAGGGACTACTGTTATTTATTATTACAGAAAAGGAAACAGGTTCAGAAATGTCACATAACTCATTCAAGGTCACAGAATTTCAATTGGTAGAGGCCAGACTTGACTCAGATATGTATTTTTTTTTTTTAAGATTTTATTTATTTAACAGAGAGAAATCACAAGTAGGACAAGCAGGCAGAGAGGCAGGCAGAGAGAGAGGAAGGGAAGCAGGCCCCCTGCTGAGCAGAGAGCCCGATGCGGGACTCGATCCCAGGACCCTGAGATCACCACCCGAGCCAAAGGCAACGGCTCAACCCACCGAGCCACCCAGGCGCCCCAGACATGTATTTTTGATGGCAAATTCCACATTCTTGACTACTGTACCGCAAGAATCAGATTTTGGCCAGAGAAGCTTCTGAGAAGATAGTAGGACTTGAGCCGTTAGAAGGAGGATAGGCAGAAAAGCAGATAGACTTTCTGTACCACATTGTTCTTATCTATTTATAGAGTTTTTTTCTCCTTGGTTAGAGTAAATCATTGCAATATCCCTTAAAATTACAATCAATTGATGATGAATCACAGACCTGTACCCTTGAAACAAATAATACATTATAGGTTATTAAAAAAATAAAATTACAGTTGAATATACAGCATTCTGGTGAAATTAAAACATGTCACCCAATAATGATATGAAAAGGAACAAAAGTAAGAGGAATGTGGTCTTGGTTGAAGCCTTCCATAGGCATCCCAGGAAGATTCCAGGATAACTAACAGGCAGCGAGCATTTTCTGAGCTTTTGCTTCATTAATATGCTCGCCTCCTTTGCCAGAAGTCATGAAGGAAACAGCACCTCTCAGGATAAAATTTGGAACTAAGAGTGTAAATATCTAGCGACTCTCCTCCCAGATGCCTCCATAAAATTAACCACAGTTGCAACTAGGTGCTTTTCTAATGTTTCCAAGAATATTTTGCTAAGCCTTCATACACTAAGAGCAGTATAAGACAGTCTGTGGTTTGTTTTGAATTTTCCAGGCAGGCAGCTTGGCTCATTCTGATTTCACTCAGGGAAAGGCAGAACCAAACTATGTAACTCAAGCAAAAAGCCACAAATAGCTAGTTGATACTTGGGGTCAATCTTAGGAGTTTCAGTTAAAGACAGTAATAATCCTCCAGATGGTATTTGCTTCCCAAGAACTATGCCCCCAGCTCAGACAACTGCCATCATTGGTTCACTCATTGCTAACCTTGCATTAAAAAAGAAAACGCAACTTCTGCAACTTCGAGTTGAGATACAAAGACAGGTATTTAACATTAAGACTTAATTACCTTTGCTTCCTCTAACTGGCTCTCCAGGAGACCGGCCTAGTTAACCTGAATCTCAATGTGGAGTCAAAAGTCTTTGGACAAAAACATGCATCTTTGTCTCTAGCACTTTGGAATGCTAAAGCAATTAAAGGTTTTTTTGTTTTTGTTTTTGTTTTTTCTCCATACCAGGTTAAAAACTATGGCTCATCATTTGTAACTTGTTGGAGAAAACAAATTGATTTTTTTTGATGATCTTCTGAACATGCCGAATTACTTTTGGGGGATTGATACTTGCTTCTCCATTAGCTTCTTTTTTTTTTTTTTTTTAAAGATTTTATTTATTTATTTGACAGAGAGATCACAAGTAGGCAGAGAGGCAGGCAGAGAGAGAGAGGAGGAAGCAGGCTCCCCGCTGAGCAGAGAGAGCCCGACTTGGGACTTGATCCCAGGACCCTGAGATCATGACCTGAGCCGAAGGCAGCGGCTTAACCCACTGAGCCACCCAGGCGACCCTCCATTAGCTTCTTATAGGAAAAACCTCTTATGGCTCCATCTGATTTGTCTTAGCTGGAAAGACACCACCTGGTTGTCTGCTTCTCCAACTCTCGTGACAGTGGTCATTTCTAATTGGGTGTCTGTGATGATAATTTCTTCTTTTTAGAATTTAGCCAACTTATAGTCCTCTGGTGATAGGTCTTAACAATTTTCTTCTCCAATGTATATACATTTATTTGGCTGGGGACTACTAATTTAGGGCTTAGTAATCCATTAAAGCTTCCAAATGTTTTCGGAGAGATCTCAGATGGGGTAAACCTTTAATTATCTGAAGAATTTGAAGTCCATTTAAATAAACAATTTCTGAAAAAAAAACTCTCCAAGTGGTTTTCTGGTTACCTTCCTAACGTACATGTGTGCATGGGTATTTGTGTGTAAAACTAACCATAGGTAGAGGGACTCGGATGGCATAGTCTGATGTAGTCAGACAGAAAGTAAACAGAATGAGGAGCCTAGAGAAACTTCCTTGATTTGGAAAAACCTTGACCTTTCCAGACTCATTGCTCTTGGTTTTTCCATTGGCAGTGGTTAGAATTAAGATGGCATTTATAGCTGCCTGCACTGAATTTCTTTCTTTTTTTTTTCTTTTTTTCTTTTTCATGCTCTGCATTCAGTGTTTATCCAAACGATCTACTTGGTATTGAGAGAAAAGTTCAGTTTTTGTATTCTGATGACAAACTACTTCAGGCACTGTTGGGACCACTCACCCAGGACGTGAACTTCACCTCGTTATGTCAAGATCTCTCTCTAAGTTTACAAATGAGGCGCTGACCCCAAAGTATTGTAAGAGTTTCTGAAATCTCTGCACAAGCTCCTAAAATCAGAATGGAGTAACAGCTCCTTCTGCAATTTCTGCCAATTAACCCACTCCCACACCACAAACCAAAGATTCCACAATAAGTTAAAGAGCAGCGTTAGTGACTCAGATGGAATGATTTGACCCATAGAGCCCCACTGCGGTGGTGTTTCACTAGCTGGCTGGTATTTCCCTTTGTAGGAAGAGTGACATGTACCTGGGAGGGGCGGGGAACTGAGGGGACATTACTTGCCCAGCAGCTCCTGTAGTCAGAGTCCTTCGCCTCAGCAGCAGAGTAAATCAGACCTCCAGGGACTGGAACCTGTGAACTCATGCTTTTCCCTGTTAAAAACTTTCAGGGGGAGCGCCTGGGTGGCTCAGTGGGTTAAGCCGCTGCCTTCAGCTCAGGTCATGATCTCAGGGTCCTGGAATCGAGTCCCGCATCCGGCTCTCTGCTCACCAGGGAGCCTGTTTCCTCCTCTCTCTCTGCCTGCCTCTCTGTCTACTTGTGATCTCTCTCAGTCAAATAAATAAATAAAATCTTAAAAAAAAAACCAAAAAACACCTTTCAGGGGCTGCCCACATAGACGGGGCAGGTCCCACAATACAGAAGGAGAGTCCGGAACTTCCCCGATCTACCCTAGTTTGCCTTTAAGCCTTCCCTAGCGCTCCTTTACCCCAAACCAAACTGAATTACTCTAGTTTCCCCACCAATGTCACATCCATTTTTTTTCCCCCTCCATCTCTGACTTATGCTGTTGTTCCTGCCTGGAATGTCTTTCTCCTTTGTCAGCCCCAGAAAACCAAATTATATTCATCTTTTAAGGCCTAGGAAACTTTTTCAGAAACCGTCTCTTATTTTCCAAAGATACATACTTCCCTTAAAGCCTTGACCCCTTTCTGCCTTATAACCAGACTGTTTACATTTGCTGTAAGTTCCGTGAAAGAGACATCTGCTGCTTATTTGTCTTCATGCATGAGACTCTGCTTGGCATAACTTTTGCAGGGACTCGGTGACTACTTACTGGCTTGCATCTCAAACCCAACATTTTGACCTCTGCAGCTCCTTTCTCGGCACCCATTCCAACCTCCTCTGGAATTTCCTGTCCTGGTGATGGGGACACTGTCCACTCCAGGGCTGGTTCCAGAGCATTTAGCATTGCTAAATTAGCTAATTAGCTAAATTAGCATTGCTTATTCCCTCCGTTCCTTAATCCCTCCACCTCCAACTAACTAATGACACTGTCCTGTCAACTCTGCCTTCTTTAACAACCTTAGACTCGCACCCCTGTTCTTTCCTTCCAAGGTGCTGTAACTTAGAGGTGGTTACCACCATACCTCACCTGAAATAAATACATCCCAGCAGCTCCTAACTGATCAGTATCTCTCCCTTCTTGCCCTCCCTGTCACTCCCACCTAAATCCATTATTTCCTTTTTTTTTTTTTAATTATTAAAAGGCTTTTAAAAGTTTATTCATTTTTGTAAGAAAGAGAGCAGGAGCTGGAGGAGAGGCAGAGGGAGAAGCAGGCTTCCTACTGAGCAGGGAGCCTAATGTGGGCCTCGATCCCAGGACCGTGGGATCATGACTTGAATCCAAGGCAGACGCTTAACAGACTGAGCCACCCTACTGCCCTAAATCCATTATTTTCCATAGCACATCCAGTATGATTGCTCTAAAATGCAGACCTTCCGTCATTCCCTTGCCTGCGATTCTCAGGATCTAGTTTAAGTTCTTTAACATCCTGTATAAGGTCCTTTAGAATCTTGGCCCCTTGTTCCCTTTACCATGCATATGCCTCTCCTCCTCATTTTCTACCACCCAAACCCCAAACTTGACCCATACTGGATATGTAGATTTCTTGGAAGGCTCTTCGGGATTTCTACAGATGTTTGATACAAGTTTATGTTTTAAATATATTTTAATTATTTAAGAAACTATAATAAAAACATTCATTTAAATGTATATCACAGTCTTGTGTACTGAGGACCATCAATATATTAATTTGGACAACAAGTTAGTTCTTCAGGATGGAATTTCGACTTTTTTTTCTGAGATTTATTAATTTATTTTAGTGAGAGAGAGAGTGCTAGTGTGAGTTGGGGAGAGGGCTAGAGGAAGAGAGTCTTTAAGCAGACACCTCGTTGAGCCGGGAGCCACACACGGGGCTTGATCCCAGCACCCTGAGATCCATGACCTGAGCTGAAATAAAGAGCCGGATGCTTTACTGATTGAAGCACCCAGATACCCTTGGAATTTCTACCTCTTTTGAGTATGTACTTGAAATTTTGCCAAATGCATCATCATTGATTTAAAAACTTGGTGATTTTTCATGGGCTTTTTTTGTTTGTTTGTTTGTTAATAAGGCCAAGTTTAAAAAAAAAACACAACAAAACTCTGCTCAAGTGAAAATTGCTCTTCATCTTGGTACATGTCAAAGTATATTTTACTAGAGACATTTTATCACTTACTGAGGGTTGGGGTGTTTGTGGCTGACTTGTATATCATGATGAGAAATGCAAGCCATTGTTAAATAATGTTGTGGTTAAACTTTGAAACTAAAATTGCTTTGGCTCCTTGTCTAAGTTTTTAGATTAGTTCATTTGAAGGGTATACTATGATAGAAAGGAAACTATTAAAAAAACCCATACTTTCCCTTTGCATCTATTTCTCTGGGAAAAGTAGGTTTTCTAGTTACTCTGAAATACATAAAATTTTTTTTTAATGGTCAAAACACAACCAAACACAATTGAAATAACTTGGATGCAGAAATCAGTATGAAGCAAAGCATTAACACCCAATTTCTGATATTTATGTTCATCAGACTTTCTGCTGTTCTCACTGGTGGATAAGTAAATACTAAAAATATAAAATTTTAAAATAAATTTCCATTAGTAAAATATCATTTTTATCTGTTTTATGTAATTGAGCTCCAAGAAAAATTTTAGTTAAAAAGATACGTTCTCGGGATGCCTGGGTGGCTCAGTAGGTTAAGGCCTCTGCCTTCAGCCCAGGTCATGATCCCAGTGTCCTGGGATCAAGCCCCATATCAGGCTCTCTGCTAGGCAGGAAGCCTGCTTCCTCCTCTCTCTCTGCCTACTTGTGATCTCTGTCTGTCAGATAAATAAATGGAATCTTGAAAAAAAAAAAAAAAAGATACATTCTCATGCTTAAGAAAAAAAAAAAAGTGAGAACCATGAAAGTTGCAACGAGACTGTTCCTCTCTTGATCCTATTAAGGATCTCGATGCCTTAGAGAAAAGAACTGCCAGATGTTCACAGACACATTTTCTGTTCCAGCCAGGATCAACTCTGTTCCAATGGAGACTTGTCTTGTTGGCCTATATGTTCTCAGGGGAACATACTAAGGTGTTGCTGACTTCCTACAAATATGCCTCCATCCCTGACCCAATTTCCCCCACTTCTCTTGGGGTTAGACCTTTGAGAAGCCTCTTGGTGTTGAGCGCATGACCATGCATATTCTTTCCTTTTGCTTTGCTTCCTCTGTCTCCACATGGCCTACCACACACACAACATTGTACTATTTCCAAGCACCCCAAAGAACAGAATTTGCTCTGCAGGACTAATAAATTGCGACAGTGTCAGATAATATCTTGCCACGTGTTTTTGTTTTTGTTTTTGTTTTTTTAGTGAGAAGACACCATACCTCAATGCGGGATTAAATCATTTTTTGGAATTTTAGATTCTTCCTCAGCCAAGAAAATGTGTTCGTATTTATTGTTGCGGAATTTTTCCTCCCTCCAGAATACTACATGAAGGTATGTTTGGTGTTTGTGATCAGCAGGTTACGCACGCGCTGGACTGGTCACGTGCTGAACCTATAAAGACATGGAGGCTGGCGGCGCTAATTCCACTGGGTTAAATTCCACAAGGAGGACAGGTGCTTACAGCTGCCCAGAATGGCATTGAGAAATATGAGTTTGTCCTTGTCCTTTTGAACACCATACTGGTTGGATTCCTGAGAGCTTTAATTGTCACCCTCTGAACGGAGCTGGTCTTTGGCTTGGTGTTTATCAGCTCCCAGGCTGAGGAAATTGGGCTTTATCTCTTTCAGATTAGATCACTATAAGCCTCATTGGGTAAAGCTAGTGGGAGGAGGGATGGGGGGGGGGGGTAAAGCCCTTACTCTCTTTACTTAAAATGCTTCTGCAAAACCCATACCTTTTATAGAGCAAAGCCCAGGACTCCCGCCCTCCTTCCGCAACCCAGCACAAGATAACTAACTGGGGATTTACTTATTTACTTCTTTCAAGGGCTTTTTAATTAGTAAACCTTCCCCCTAACCAAAACGCTGATCTCTTTCAAGATAAAGCACTTTGGGCCTCAGGTTTCTACTTCTCTCTTTTCCATTTCCTTCAGGTTTTATTAACTCTGGAGCCAGGCGGAGGGAGGCAGTTGTGGGCTGGGGCATTGGGCCCGAGGCGGAAATTTGTACCTTCCTTCCCCTGCCTGCCCCAGGATTCCATTCCATCCTCTTTGGAAGAAAGAGAGAGACAGAGACAGAGAGAAAGAAAGAAAGAAGGAAGAAAGGAAAAGAGAAAAAAACCTCCTGAACTCTGCAGTTATTCTATATGATCTTGATTTTTGTTGTTGTTTTTTGTTTTTTGGGAGCCCAACATGGGGCTTGGAACTCACAACCTTGAGATCAAGACCTGAGCTGATATCAAGAGTCAGCTGTTTAACCAACAGAACCACCCAGGCACCCCTATTTGATCTTGATCTTAAAGGGAAACCTTTCCTCTGGCTTGGGGTCTGGCTGGGTGTTGACATGCTACATGGCACCTTGGGGATGCTGTCACAGGGGCAGGAAAAGCATTTTGCAAAGGTGACAGGCCCATGGCCCCCTCAACTTAGCATCTCTTCGTGGCACAGCCCCTTTGGAAAGGCTCAGGCACCCACTCACCATTTACTGTCCCTCCTCTGATGCCCTGTTCTTTGACCTCCACTAACAAATGACTTCCTGATTACCTAAGCTGGGCCCCACCTGCCTCTGCGGGCCAAGCTGTCACCCAAGAACTGTGCAGGGCTTCATTGAAATTCACGGATCCACTGCGAAGCTACCTCCCTGGGCGTATTTATCTGGAAGGGCGAGCTGGCTGCTTTGGAGTGTCTGGTGATTGTTTCTTTTTTGCCTTTTTTTTTTTTTTTTTTTTTTTTTTAACCCATGCAAGGACTGAGAAAGGAAAATTCAATCCTTGCTACTTGTGGAGTGTTGGGTTGGCAGTGTGGGCAACTTAGACATGGGGACAAGTGGGGGTCCCCAGTGGCAAGTAGGGTGAAAGGAGAAAAGATCACGGGATTTCTGAAGCTCGAGTCAGTGGCATTCATGAGCAAATCATCCGTCTCTTGGTTCTTGACCTCCTTTGGGCATTGGGAGGGCTGATGAGCTCATGCTTATGAAGAGTGTTAGCCTTTAATTGAAGTATAATTAATAATCATCTGATAAGTGAATAACAATAATAATGATGATGTAATCCCCTTCCCCCACAGCCCCACTCCTGTTTCCTTGGGTAGTAACATCATGACATGATGTCCCAGTGTACTCAATTAGATGAATGACTGGAGGTGCAGACAGAGCACAGCTATGTGCCTGCTGGCACAGTCCAGGGTTGGCCTGCCACCGAGAAACCCGAGGGCACAGAACAATGCAGCAATGTTCTCTAAGTGTTGTGCTGTTTGGATAATGGACAAGTTCAAGCTGTTTCATGACTCAGGTACTAGGACAACCTACTTGCTTCTTTCCAAAATGGTGGCTCCCCCCGGGGCTGGGGGATGGGGAAGAGCTGAGTCTGGAACCCTTACTGAGAGTGATGGTTATTTCCCCTGATCCTCCGCCTTGTGCTTTCCACAGGCCCCTGTACTCAGTCAGATGAATGAGTGAGTCTTCCAAGGGGGGGTCGTGATATGTGTGGATTTCTACCTGTGTCTACACCAATGATTATCATAGGGACATCTGGATTAGTTGACCTGACCAAGATTTTTTTTTTAAGATTTTATTTATTTATTTGACAGAGAGAAAGAGAAAGCAGATCAGGCAGAGAGGCAGGCAGAGGGAGAAGCAGGCTCCTTGCTGAGCAAAGAGCTGGATGCAGGGCTCAATCCCAGGACCCTGAGATCATGACCTGAGCTGAAGGCAAAGGCTTAACCCACTGAGCCACCCAGGCACCGCGACATGGCCAAGATTTATCTTGAGTACCTGATGAGATGGATGAAAAACAGTGAGTTCTAGGAAAAAAAAAACCTTTTTAGTTCCTAGGCTTCTCACAGTTTAATCTAAAAAAACAGAGTCCTCAAAGCGGACCTAAACTTAAGAAAAGTGCTTAGACTGGGAACAGGGGAATAAAAAAATTATGAAGGAGGCAATTCTTCACCCACTTTTGTCCTAAAGTCTTCTCTGGCCAGAAGGCTGAGAGAGGCAGAATGGAATCCCTTGCTAGAAAAGATAATAACACCTTTCATTTGCAAACAATTTACAGTTTATAAAGCACTTTCGTATAGCATGACCTCATCCGAGTCTCATTATATCTAAGTTCATAATCACCAGTTTATACATGTGGAGATTGAGGTCCAAAGTGGCTAAGTGACTCACTCGCCCAGAAAAAAAGGGACAGAGTCACAGCCAAACCCGTGTTTCTAACAAGACATTAGGCCTTCCTCCACCATGGGCAGATTCCACGATCTTCTCTCCTGGGAAGATCAATATTTGATCGATTGAACAAATAGTAATGAATGATCACTGGATGTTGGGCACTGTGCTGGGTGCTGGGGAGACAGCAGTGAACATGACATATGAGGTTTGTGTCATAACATTTCACCACTGTAATCGTCTTGTGCTGCTGGCACCTCTAGGCCATGCTCTCCCTTCACACAGATCTCTAGAAAATTCCTTTCACTGCAACAGTGACCATGTGTTCTGTCTAGCTGAGGTACAAAAGGGAAATCTATTATAAAGATTATGGGTGTCTCATAGAATCAAATCAAGTGTTGGTCCATCCCAAGCTTTGGGATGACCACGAACCTTTCCAAGATTCCCAAAGTTTGGGAAGGTCAGCTTCTGGGCTTTCAGCAGTGGAACTGAGGAGGCCTTTTTCAGTCTAGATCATGTTTTTCTTTTTCCAAGTTCATATCCCCAGCAGAGAGAGAGAATCTCATTGTCCCCCACCCCCCTGGCCTAAAGTCTCTACTCTTGAAACAACCCAGGCCTTCTGCACAGGTGTCACCACTGGAGGTCCATCCATGAATGAAAGAGTTGTTCCCAGGACCAGGAAACCAGTGGGTACTAAGGAGGCTGCCGAAAAAAACGTTCAGCCCAATGTGCCCACCCCAGACTTTGGACGACTCCCCAGAGGAAAACAGGGAGGCAGGAAAGAGTTTCCAAAACTCAGTCATCACCTCCCGGAGGCCCTTCTCTCCCAGTTTTTCTGTTTAAATTCTCAGTATTCCATAGAGAAATTTCTGTAAAAAACACAAACAAAATAATCTTTTATAAATATATTCTGGAATATCTATGGCTGATATGGCTGGGATTTTCCTCTAACATGTTTCAGGGGTGCCTGAGTGGTTTAGTTCGTTATGCATCCAATTCTTGATTTTAACTCAGGTCAATGATCTCAGGGATGTGAGATTGGCCGGGGTTGGGCTCTGCACTGAGCCCCTGGTGCCTGGAGCCCGCTTAGGATTCTCTCTCTCCCTCTTCCTCTGCCCCTCCCCTTCCCACCCCTGGGTCTGTGTGATCTATCTCTAAAAAACACCACCACAACAAGCAAACAAACCCCCAAAATCGAGTTACAAGAATGCAAAGGGATCATTCTGTGTCATTAGTTTCCTTCCTTGAGCCTGTTTTAAATAAGCCTGTCTTTTTCTGTATAGATTTTTGGGGGATTTCCTACTTGCCTTGTCATCTCCATTATTTGATGTTTCTTGCAGGACAGAATGATTCAATCAATTTCACAAGCAAGTGTGGAGGGTTCATTTGGGTTCAGTGGTCTCTCTTGCTTCCGGGTGAGCTAAGAGCCCCAGCAGTTTTGGGGTATTTGCTTGCGTATTTCCTCTACCATCAACCCTTTGCACAGGTTCCACAAAATGTCCCAGGGACTCTCAGTGCTCTGGTGGCTCTGCTGTGACCCTTCTGTGCTGACCCTGCTGTGATGGGACAACAGCAGCCTGAGGAAAGATCCCCGTGGGAGCAGGGAAGCCCCGGGGGGCATTTGCAACTACAAGAGGCATTTCTTCCCTGGCATCTGATGCCTAGCCCAGCTTCAGACATCGGCCAGTTGCTCTGGGGTCAGGCCAGTTTCTAAAACACATTCAGGAACAACCTTTATTTTGACCCAACGAGGGAAAAGAAAGAAGAGAGACAGCTCGCTTGGCCCTAGCTCAGGTAGGGTGGGCCAGGTCAGGCGGCTCACAGCAGGTGCCCAGCTGTATCTGTTTCCAGCAGTTCCATTAACACTTGGCAAGTATCACTCACCTTCAGCATTTGTAACATGCAATTGTTGACACAACTTATATTACTTCATGCTCTCGGGTCTTTATGTGTTCCCTTGCCATTGTCATCAGAACACAGGATCTATGGGGTTCATTTTCTATAGAGGCTGTGTTTGTCGATGGCAGGGAGACAGTGTATGCCCCCTCTTCCCCAACCTTCCCCCCAAAACACAGTGCCCTCATTTTTTCTTCCTGGATTGACGTTAAGCACTTAATGTAATTGCCTTGCAGAAAAAAATAGCGAGAGATGTACAGTCAGCCACACCATGGCCTCATATTTCAAAAACCAGCCAGGCTTCTTTTTAAAGGCTCCTTTACAGGGTGTGAAATCAATCATGTCACGCGGGGTCCCCCATGGTGCAGGGGAGGCAGACGCTTGTCTTACTCTAGAAAGACAGCCAATGAGTTGAGCCCTTCTCCTTCCCTGCCCACACCCCACCTACCCTCGGTGGTTCATCCTACCACTTCCCACTTGGCTTCTCTTCCGTGGGCTTCCTCTTTTATGCTGGCAGCTCGCTCTGTGATTCTCATCTGCTCAGTACACAGAAACCATGACCGTTAATAGTCCACTCTCCTCCCTGATGTCAGCCTGTTCATTGGCCTGGGCCTCTGTTTCCTATAGAGCACTACAGTTCATTCTAGTGACTTTCTCAGTGTGCCTCAGTTCCTGAACCCTGGCCATTCTCCATACCCTCCCCTTTACCTTATCCCCCTGGAAATGCCTTCTTTTTTTGAGCATGACCCAGTCTTAATGCAGACCCAGGCCTGCCTTCCCTCAAGCAATGTTCTCCTTTGCCTCCATGGAGCCAGCCCTCAAGAAGAAGCAGGGAAAAGAGAAAGCTTTAGACAGTTTGTTCTTGTTGATCTATTGTATTCAGGGATGGGACCAAGAATAAAACAAAAACAGCTTAGAAAAGTGAATCCTGTATATAACTAAAGGTTATAGTTTTCTTCTACTTGCTGCTTATCTGCTGATGGAGAATGATCAAGGCTGACCTTAAGAAAATAGCAGCTAAAGAGGGGACCAGGACAAAGGGGTTGGAAAATCGACAAGCCAGGCACACAGCCCTTAGCTGTGCTGTGTTTTACTCACTTTCTGGCCCTGCTGAATGGTTTTGCTGGGGCTCTGGGTGACCAGACCATTTTCCAGAAACCATTCCTTGCCTCTGCCTGCTTGGCGCTGGATTTCCTCTACGTATGACTGGTGTGTGTGCTCTGACACCCAAGGAGGTGAGGCTCTGGTCATTACTGTTTCCTAGTCACCTGCCTTGGAGAGAATAGTCAGAACACACCCATTTTGCCCCTCGACCTGACCTGTTCAGCCTGGCTGCAGGGGGTCCGAAGTCCTTCCCTGTATGTGCACGTGTACACTTACACGGGATGTGCTGGCTAGCCATCTTGGTGTGTTTTCCAATTAATAACTCAAAATCTGAATGTGATAGCTCTTTTCTCCATGTGTCATGAAATCTGAATTTTTGAGGGGTTGTTTTGTCAAGATGCTTGTAGCATCTACAAATAGGATTGTACCAAGGAAATCAAAATACCAGGCTGCACAAAGGAGACTGCCATCTCCCCTTGGGGGTTTCTTCTTTTCTTCTGTTTCCCCAGAATAGTAAGCTTAGGTCTTTTTTTGAAAATCAATTAATTAATTAATTAATTTTTGAGAAAGAGAGAGAGGCACATAAGTGGGGGTGGGGGACAGCAGGCAGAGAGAAAGGGAGAAGCTGACTCCCTGCTCAGCAGGGAGTGTGATGTGGGACTTGATCCCTGGAGCCTGGGATCATGACCTAAGCCAAAGGCAAACCTTTTATTAACTGAGCCACCCAGGTGCCTGTATGCTTGTTTCTTAACTTAGGATGGTGACTGTCTGTTTCTTCAAAGACTTCCTTGTAAATCAGCTTTGATCTTTGTCTACAGTGAAAATGCTGGGAAGGTCAAACTATGCGGAGTGAAAGTGTGAGAAGAGATACATGACACACAGGTCCACAGAGGACAGAGGTCCCCGATGTGGGTGCCCTACCAACTCCATTCTTCTAAGCATAGGCCCACGGGAGGGCAGACCTCCAGCACCCCCATGGCCATCCGCTTCCTAGGCTAGCTACGGAGTGAGAGAGGTTAGAGGGAAGCAAGGCAGATACTATCCCTGTCCTCATGGACAGCAGTCTGGTGGGGAGACAGATAATGTAAGACTATCATTATAGGAAAGATAAATGCTAGAAATATTTTTTAAAAAAGATAACGTGCTATGCTGGTATACAACATAGCCCAGACTGGAACATCAGGGAGGATGACGCTTCTGTGTAGATGTCCAGGATCAGGGGAGATGGTGGGAATGGCGGTGGGCGGGGGCCGGAGGGAGAGAGCACCGCTTTTTGTTGCCAAATCTCGTAGTAGCAGTTGGGGTTGTATTTCACGGCAGTTAGAATCTCCGAGGCAGAAATGAAGCACTCTTCAGATCCCCTGGGAGTTAGTAATAAGTCAATCTGACTAAGTATGGGTCTAATTAATAATGATAGTAATACAACAGTAACACTTATTAAATGCTTGTGTGGGTGTAGGTATTATGCTAAGTGTCAAAGGTCACCTCAGTGAGGCTGTCCCTGGACACTCTGAATAGCAACCCCCTACCTCCTGTGTCCTTTACTCTGTTTTTCTTTTCTCTTCTGTTACCACTGTCCGACATTGTTTCTTGTCCGTCTCTTGGACTGGAATGTAACCTCCATGGGGGCAGGCAGTTTTGACTGTTTCGTTCATTGCTGTTTGCCCCAGAGCTTAAAACACTGCCTGGCACATACTCGGGACTCAAAACGTACATATTTGTATTTGTATAGGATTTGTATGAATCATAGTTGTAATGAATGAATGGACAGTATTCATTTAATCTTCGCAACATGTCTATGAAGTAGCCACTATTTGCCTTACTCTACCGATGAGCAAATGGGCACAGAGGGGTTAAGTAATTTACCGAAGGTCACACAGCCGCTGGAGGGTAGAATCAGCACCTAAGCCCAGGAAGTGTGACTCCAGAAGCTCGCACTGCAGGCGTGTGTGCAAAATGGCAAGAGTACATGCCAGTTTGATTTACAGCTTTTCTCCGGTTAAACGGCATTCTGTTTAAAGACTTTGGAAATATGATCCAATGTGGTACTGCAGTTTGAGATACTACTGATTTCATAACACAGGAATCATGGAACTGGTGGAGTGTAAGGACAATCATTGGTTAAAAAAACCGTGTGCCAACCCAGGGAACTTGCAATCCAGATAAGATAAGGAAGTACTGAGTCACACTTTCAGATCCCGTAATATAACCTGAAGCCCATGTTCCTGGAATATTCCTTCCTTTCCACTGACGTCTTAGTGACTTCACGCGGTGTGGTTACTGGGGATGTGACATATGGAACCATGATTTACTCTTTGACTTGTTTGGTGGAACTAAAACCTTAAAAGTTGTGGTGGTGGTGTGTCTGCGTTTAAAAACCTAAGAGTTTTAATAAAGAAAAAAGATCGTTTGCCCTGCATATCCATACAGTAGGCCAGAAATTCAGTCTTGATGTGCCGTTTTTCACATCTCTTTACCACTTTGGGCAGAAATTATTTCAGCCTCTGGAATATAAGACTTGTCCCTGAAACTGCCATTCTGACAGTTCTGGCCTCTGACCAATTATTTTTCAGGAATCTAGCTGCCAAGAGTTTGCTTTTTCCTTGATAAGAACGGTTTTATCTTTGTGTGTGTGTATGGAGTTGTCAGAGAAAGGGACTTGGCTTTTGATCTCAGAAACTTCATCTTTTCCCTTCTGCCCACGTCTGCCTGAATCACTCAGCAGTCCCTAACCTCTTTTTCGAAGAAAGCTATTTAGGAGTTTCGGCATTTATGTTGTTACATCTTTGACCCCTCACTGTGTCAGAATTGGTGAGTAGTTCTGGTCCTTTTCACACATCTGTCTTTATGTTGTCTTTCTGGGTCCATCTCTTTGTGTCTGTCTCTGCTCCTTTCTGTCTCGAATGTACCATATGCTCCCTGGCACACATAACGCAACTTTAGAGTTACAAGAAGTTATGTGTTTACAAAAGAGGGTGTGGAATTGCCACAATTCACTGAGTTACACACTGAAAATCTGTACATTTTGTTCTGTAAAAGGTATACCTCAATAAGAAAAAGAAATTTTGTGTTTACAAATTTGCAGCAAATGTAATGAGGGTTTGAGCATCTGTCATGTGGATTTAAGTAGGGGTCAGTGTTCCCAACAATATCTCCATTGGTATTATTGTTGTGCAAAGACAATGCCTGTGGCTAGGAAAACTGCCATAAGCAACCATTTTTCATAGCTTACGAATGCTCAATTTTTAACTTGGAATTTCTGCATACACAGTTAGAGCCACTGGAAACCCATTACCACCAGGAACTTGAAAACACAGGAACAGTTTCATTGCAGTGAGGACCCATCTAGTAAGGAATCCATGAGGGGGCCTCTGGGGAGCTCAGCTGGTTAAGCATTTGACTCTTGATTTCAGTGCAGGTCATGATCTCAGGGTATGGGATCGAGCCCGGCATCAGGCTCCACAGTCTGCACTGGGTCTGCCTGTTCATCTCCCTCTGTTTCTTCCCTTACTCCTTCTCTCCCCTCTCTCTCTCAAATAAATACATAAAATCTTAAAAAAAAAATAATGTATGAAGATTAGACCAAACACCTTCTCGTGGATGCCTAAGACAAGTAATTTTTTTTTCTCATCCTCAGATTCCTCACCTGCAAAAGAGGATAACATTTGCTCCTGCTTTATTCCTAAGGTTGTTATGAGGAAAATTACCTTTAAGCCAATGAAGCATATATTTAGTGTCACACAACGGCATCAAAGTCTGTAAGCACGAAAGAAGGAAAAAGCATGCTACCTGCATTCACAGAACTTGGGAACAAGCATAGGAAGGACGACCCATTGATATATGTTTACAATAGAAAGTATCACATCATCTAGGTGACAGGGAGCAGAGTGGTCCCAACTCAAGTAAAAGAAACTTTAATTCTGGCTGGTGCCCAATGTCTGGCACAGACATTGCAATGAGACCTTGATGGGTCTCTAGGACAATCCAATGAGTCTGTTAACTGTAAGGCGCGATTCAGTGATAAAATACTACTTGTTACTTCTGCTGGGGCCACTATTCACCTTCCGCAGCAGCCATGGTCCCTCTAGGTAATAAAATAGCATGGTGATTCTAAGAAAGGACCACCTTCCCAGCTTCTGGAACTTCGGGGTAGGCATGACTGACTATGGTATCTTTCAGTCTCAAAGGAGGGGAGGATACATCCCAGGTCCCACCAGATAGAATCAACACCAACCAAAGGTTAACAGTTAAATTCTCTTTCCATCTTCTAACATTTCCCCCAAGTTCCTCTCAGGTGGGCCCCTTGCCCCCCAGCCCTCTCCCCACTGCCCCCATCTATCACCACATCAACTCTTCTCCCTTACGAGGATCAGAGCAGGCTCTGAGTTGGCCCACATTCAAACCCCGACGATATCAATTTCTAGCGTGTTATAGGGAGCACCTTCCTTTAATCTATAGATAAATTTTACATCTGTAAAATGGGAATGAAAATGACAGTACCCACTTCATAATGTTGCTGGGAAGGTTAAGTAAAATAAATGTATCTGGTGTATAACACTTAAAATAGTATGTCTTATATTATCACCTGGAGTGCATGTCGCCAGATTATGGCTGTGGGCCAAACCCAGACATGTCCATTTGTTTGTGGAACGTCCAAGCGTCCCGTCACAACAGCTGGGTGGAAGAGTGACAGAGCTGTTATGTCCTACAGAGCTAAGATACTGTCCGGCCCTTTGCAGAAAAAGCTTGCTGACCTCTGACCTGGAATGATGAGAGGAGAAAACTGGCTTATGCGACATTGACAACCAGTTAGATTTTGTCCTTGGTGGGCTCGCCAGTGCCTTTCCCTCCTTATTGTTGGTTCTTAGTGTCTAATGATGTATGGTATGAACCCCTTATAGTGGAGATATCCTTATAGGGAGCTCCACAACTCAGTACCATGGACATTCCTGGGATCTGTTTATTTCCTCCTGCAGTCCAGTATTAGTAGAGAAGGACTACATGGCAGATGTGGGGAAGGTGGGTGACCAATTTCAGCTCTTTTTAGTTATGGCATAATCTCAAATGGAAACTGCAGAATACTGTAAGGTAAAAGGGGCGTTGGTATTATCAGGTGATATCCTAGTCACCAAGCGGAGGGAAGCAGCGACATGGAAAAAGAAGCAAACCATGGCGGGTGGCTTGAAATTTCCTCTGACCTTTTCCTCTGCGCCTTAAATTAAGAGCCCTGTAAAGTCCAGTCTGATTCCATTTAAATATTTTTAAAGCACATGCAACATTATTGCTATTCTTTGTTTTTTCTTTTAAAGATTTTATTTAATTATTTGACAGAGAGAGAGCGAGAGAGGGAACACAAGCAGGGAGAGTGGCAGAGGGAGAAGCAGGCTTCCCGCCAAGCAGGGAGCCTGATGCGGAGCTGGATCCCAGGACCCTGGGATCGTACCTGAGCCAAAGGCAGATGCTTAACGACTGAGCCATCCAGGCATCCCAATACTATTGCTATTCTAAGATGTACAGAAATCTGGGTAGATGGGGATTGTGTAGTGGAGCAGTATTTCTAGGGTTTCGCTATTTGCATGTTGGGAAGAGCACCCAACTGGGTCCAAAAAACATTGCCACGATCTAGATGGGACAACAGGAGGGGCACCTGGGTGGCTCAGTTGGTTGGGCAGCTGCCTTCGGCTCAGGTCATGGTTCCGGCGTCCTGGGATCAAGTCCCACATCGGGCTCCTTGCCCCGGAGGGAGCCTGCCTCTCCCTCTGACTCTGCCTGCCACTCTGCCTGTGCTCTCTCTCTCTCTGACAAATAAATAAATAAAATCTTAAAAAAAAAAAAAAAAAGATCATTTAGATGGGACAACAGGGGCATGGTGTTCCCTCTCTTAGCCTCAGGTTCCCAGTAGAGACAATCTCTTTGTTAACTGATGAAAGATAATAAATGGAAACACTCAAAGAGCAGTGTGTGGCTGTGTATGACTGTGTGGTGGGGTGTTCTGTAAGGAAGGGATTGTAAGCTTTCTTTTGAATGGTAGATGCGGCAAGAAGATACTCTAAAATGAGCTTCAGTCACAGATGTTTTCACCTACTGCCCCTAGGCCATCTACATCCATTCCCCTTTTTCATTCAAGGGAAGGTTGCTTTGGACCACAGCTCTCATCAAGGTGGAGAATGAACCTAGTGTTCACTTGTGCACACATGTCATCCAGAGACGTACAGTCCTAAAATCACTGGTTTTGGGGAGTTGTCTCTTGTCAGTGCAGAGGCTTTTCTTAGTTGAATAAAAAACAGATGCTCATTAATTTTAAAGATTCATTAAAAAACCAACATTTGGGGCACCTGTGTGGCTCAGTCGGTTAAGTGTCTGCCTTTGGCTCAGGTCATGATCCCAGGGTCCTGGGATCAATCCCTGAGTGGGCCTCCTTGCTCAACAGGGAGCCTGCTTCTCCCCTCCCTCTGTCTGCCACTCGCCCTGCTTATGCTCTCTCTCTTTCTTTGTCAAATAAATAAATAAAACCTTAAAAAAAAAAGAAAACAAACAACAAAAAAAAAACCTCACCAACATTCATTGAGCTCTCACTATATCCCCGGCACTGTAGTCAGTATCTGGGACCGCAAGAGTGGACAGTCATGGTCCCTTAATGACCTCAAATCCCGCCTTGAAATACTCTCTAACAGTCTCGTTCTGAATGCACGCTCCTTTACTTTGTTACAGTCAGCCACAACTGGGAGGCTCTCTGACCCCTGTGCACGACGCCCTCACTGTCCTTCCCCTACTCTTGATGCCCCTCCTTTCAGTTTCTGCTTACTTTTAGAGTTTCTTGCCCACTAAAGTGCAAATGACAGTTCAGGAGAGTTTTCTTCCTGGGGAACTTGCATTAGAGATCCACGTCCTCCCCAAGGCACTTTCCCTGCTGAACCTGGATTTGGCCTCAGGACCCATCTGTCCTTACCAGTCACAGTTGGCAGTCAGGTCTTCAACTATTCATCATGCTTTAAGCCAAGACTGAAAATTCAGGGATCAGATAGCAAACACGAGGTTCAGTTTTTGTGGGGAAGAGGGAAAGGATAGGAACAGGGGTTTTATGTTTTTTTTGGGGGGGGGGGAGCCCTGCAGAATGAGATGACAGAGATACAGCCTGTCCCTGTTATATATAAGGTCCCAACTTAGCAAAAGGCATTGCCCAAGGGTGGCAATTATCCTGCAGAAATGTTCGCTACCAAGAAGAAAGCTGGAGATGATCTTCGCTGAACTGAAAATCTTGTCACAGAGAAAGTGAGGAGTGTGGAATTTATATCCCTATAAAGGCACAGCTACTCAAAATACCCAGCGTAAGTGGAGAATTCAGAGCAGAAGCACCATGCATAGAGAAGGCCCCCGAGGTACTTTAAGGTGCCTAAGTGAACAGTTGGCCTCAAGAAGAATCTAATTTGAATGTTTCAGAGCAATCATACAAGGAGGTCTCTTTTAGAAAGTTCTACCATCTCGTGCACTGTGTTTGACAGAGATAGAGTCCAAAGAAGGACAATGAACACATTCATTAATGAGGACTCAACTTGCTATTGTACTGTCAAAAAGGCTCACCAATTTAAATGATATTCTAAGCTTTCACAGTATTTATTTTTTAAAAGGTTTATTTATTTATTTGACAGAGAGTGTGTGGGGGCCAAGGGGCAGAGGGAGACGGAGAGGGAGAGAGAATTCCATGCCATCTCCACCCCACAAGAACGCAGCCTCACACAGGGCTCGATCTTAGGACCCTGAGGTCAAGATCTGAGCCGAAACCAAGAGTTGGATGCTTAACAGACTGAGCCACCCAGGTGCCCCCAGCTTTCACAGTATTTAAATGTGAAAGAATGCATTAAACTTGGGAACCTGCTGGGATATAGTAGATTGTAAACATCTCCATATGGTTATAGAATTTCAAATGCATCATTATGCCCTCACGAAAATGATAATATATAAATGCAGGAGAGCTTAGTTCAAGTAAATGCATTATTGGAGTTGACAACGAAAGTGTGGACACCTTTAGGACTCATAGGTGGGCTCACTGCCGATCTCTGTGGACCAAGGAACCAACTTGGTATCATCTGGGCTCTCTGAAAAAGCTCTCTTTACAATGTATCGAACTGCGAGTCTCTGAAGCTCCTGTCCAGCTGTCAAAATATTGGAGTCACTTGTCTACAGGTATGTGACATGTCACGGCTACATTAATAAGCTGCAGAAATATGCATGAAGTTATATTTCTGCCTCACATCCCATTACCAATATGAAAATAGCATCGACTGGTTTGGTCATTTGTATTGATAATTAACTAGGAAGCTTTAAAATTCCCATTTCCCTAAAAGCTATGTTTTTATAAGTGCTTGATTTTTTTTTCCTCTCAATAATTTTGGGAGGGAGTTTTCAGTGTTTTTACCAAATAAGTATCTTTTTTGTAACTTATAAATGCGCACAGACATAAAAAGTATTAACAATTAAGAGCTCATAAGATACCCCTGTTATTATTATTATTATATTACTACTACTGACCCCTATGATTTGTTTTAATTGGATTTTAAACACAGGTTTAACATCATATGTATACAGACCCTATGGTTATCTTAACCAGCAAGATTAACCTTGAACTGTTCCTTTGAGGGTATTGTCTCATTAGATGACTCTTCCTATCACTTCACAGAGAAAGAGTCAAGCCTTCTGCAGTATTTAGAATCATATTTCCCCCCAAATGTGGCTGTAGTGGAGTAAAATAAAGAGCAGACTTAGAGCTGGGGTTTATGCCCCGACTCTCAACAACCTAGATTACCTGTTACTAAAGGGACCTTTTGTTTAAGATTTCAGAGCCTCAATTTTGCCATCCCTGAAATGGAAACCATAGTTTTTTTTTTTTTTAATTAAATAGCTCATTTAATTTAAAAAAAAATTTAATAACAATCTTTGAGAAAAGCCCTGGGTAAAAACTCTAACATTAAACAAGTACAAGACCTTGAGGACATTCTGGGATAATTTACTACACCATGACTTTATCAGTCTCTGTAGTTCTAACAGTAATGGTTTGGTCACTGGTAGTAGACATCTTTTTAATTTTTTTTTTTAACCTGCCCAAAAAAACTTTACATCTTTTTCTGATGATAGTGAAATGATTTTCCATGGAGACATCTTTTTCCTACTCCTTATTCCACGTGACGGGAGAAGACCTGCCCAACGTGATGTAAATGTGGCCAAAGTACCAAAACCCTCTGGACACAGTGACTGGTTCGGGAATGATTCTTTCAAGATGAAACCAGGTAAATAAAAACTGGACTCTGGAATTTACTGGGCAGGGATTCTCTTTCAACGAGAAGAAGTAAGGACATTAGGAAGTAAGTCTAGAGGTGCTAATGGTCATCTTACCAGCAGATAGACCGATTTATTGAAGCTAACTATAAATGAACTATTGAAACTAACAGAGAGAACAGCAGGAGATGGAGAAGAACAGATCCTGAATTGCGTCATTGGAATCCCTGGCCTCATCATCCCTGAGGTTTCACTTGTGCACCTTTTAGTTCTCCAGCCCATGGATTTTTTTTTTTTCCACTTCAGACTTTGGAGTTAAGTTTCTGTCACTTGCCATGAAAAGAGACTTGACTGATTCACTTACTTCTCACTATGAGGGAGATGCTCTATAAAGAGTCCACGGCCAAGCTATGTATGACTCATGGTTGCGTCAAGAGATCCAGGGTGCTAAATGTCAGTGATATGGTGTGTGATGGCCTTCACCCCATCTTCTGCTAGACTGCCTAATAGACCTTGAGTCTGGATCTTCAGAGTCTAGGCTCTCAGCACTGCAGCCCACCTAACTGCAGCTAACAGGTGAGTCTGCTCTTTTGTTCAGGTTGATGCTGGCTTTTAACCCTTGAGCTAGGATACGCTTCTAATAAATCCTTGTAGAACCCTTTCTGATGACTCAACTCCGCCCGATTCATTCGGGATTTCTTACTGTCTGCAGAAACTTAAATATTACCTGAATCGCACCCTCCCGCACCCATTGGCTTTCTTGGACTTTGATGCCTGGACTGGATTGGAGCTTGCTCTGAATTACTCCTGACTATAACACCAAATTTGAACTCCTGACCACCATCCTCCTCTACCAGAATGGGACCAAACTTCCTTTTTCAGTTTTTCCTGGCTCCTGGACAATTCTTACTTACCCTTCTACCGTTCTTTAGGAGTGATGAAAGCCATTTCATTTATAGATCTCTACGCTTAGATATAACGAGGCTATATCAGGATCTTGAATGTGCTTTTTAAAACTAAATGCAAGTTTCAATTTTTCATGTACCAAGTGCCTATCCCCCACCCACAACCCCGAAATCAGAATCATGCCGGAGTTCTCTAGCCAGACTCTACTTGGGAAACCAGCCAAAGGAAATCTCTGCAACAGACTGGTCCAGCCCAATTAGAGGAGCTGGAGTACGTGTTACTCCAACAAAAAGAAGGCCTGCCCAGAGTCATCCAGCCCGTCCTCATGCTGGCCCAGCCAAGGCAGGAAAAGTGGAGAATGGCCACTAAAGACAGAAGTGACTTCATGCTCTGTGTCTGGAATTGCCTCTGAGCTTGTCCTAGCAATGGACATTGGGTGCTGACCAAGAGGACTTTGATGATTGTTGGTAGCTTTGGGCAAATGGGTCGTTTGCTGGGACGACTCTTCTCATTTCCAGGTTGGTGCCTCAGTCTCCATGTCATCTGAAGCAATGAGTCCTGGGTTTCCTGCCTGGATGTGGGAACCTGAAGACAGAGCTCCAAGACTTAGTCTACTTTAAACTGAGGAGCCAGGGAAGACTGCCTAGCCCAGACCACTGAGGTAGCCATGATTTCCTTCTATTCAGATAACCCAGGATCATGACCAGCCCTTGGACTCTTGAACCTCTCAGGGCCAATGGAGAGGACATGGGTCCAAGTGAGGAGTTCAGAATGCCTCCAAGACAACTTAAACCAGGAAAGGAGAGTAGAGTCCCATGCCAGAATTTAAAGGGGGGCCCAAAGTCAAAGGAGGCCAATTCTTTCGTTAAGAGCTGACCAAAGGGCTGAGCACCCAGGAAGTTGAGGTCAGAGGAAATGGAAGACTGCCAGGAGGCCATGCAGTGATCCCGCCCCTCCCACCGCAGTCTTTGGATTTTTGTTCATGGCTGGGGGGAGGGAAGTGGTGGTGAGTCCCAGTCCTGCACTGTAAACTGAACCGTGGGTGACAATTTCCATTTAAACAATAAATGCTGGCTACACCCTAGGCTGGCTCAGCAAAGTCTATTAAACACATCATATAGGAACAAAGATTTATGCCTACAAGAAATTTGTTCTGAGTTAAAAAAGAAACAAAACAAAAACCTACCAATGAACTTAGGCACACACCTTCTGTGTAAAGCTGGAGACAGTCTGTCCTGTACCTGGGTAAATGCAGAGTAGTTTTGAACATATGGTAAGTGCTCGATGACCACTTTATGTTTGATAGATTAGTTATTCTATAAAAGTTTATCATGTTCTTTTCATTTGTTTTCTTTTTTTTTGTAACTCATTTTCAATAAACTTCTGTATATGACATGCAGAATCCTAATAACAGACACGATCCATGTCAGTGTGCCTTAATTCTTCCTTTTCCTGGAATATATTTTTTGAGATATATATCACATATATAATAGGTATTATATACAAAAATCTGTATAAATTTAAAAGGAAAAATTTGTTTCTTTTGAGAGTTAATGGAAGACTTTTACCAATCACGTAATAAAGCATAGCTTTTCCTTAAAGATAAATTCTCCATTTCAAAAGTTGGTGACAAGGACAGCAGGGATAAAGAATTTCAACGGTTTAAATTTAAGGTCCTGGGTAAAGTCCAACTGGAGAATATGTTGTGATTATGAGAAGTTGGCTTTTTTTATCTGATTATTTTTTACAGAGTCAGAAACACCCAGAGGGTAGTCAGGGGCACTGAGCAGTGACACAGTGAAGAGGGCCGGGACATTGTTCCAAGGCTGTAGGACACCACGTGCTCTGCCCAGCTCCCTGTGGAGGTGGTTCAGCTCTCAGGCTGTTAGTTATTCAGGCCCAGTTCTTGAATTTCAGCATATTTCAGCTTGTGAAAAGACAAAAGCCAATTATTGATAGCTATGCTGACCTCAGATCTGTGGTCTATCTTAGTGAAATGATCTTCCAACCATATCATTGCCAGTTAGAACATGTTGATACAAGTTTAGTGAAAAAAGAAAAAAACAAACAAACAAAAAACCCCAAACCCAAGAAATAGATATTCTCCTTGAATTTTGTGTTTTCAGTCACCAACGTGGTTTTAATCCTGCTAACTCTTTTTGCCAGCCAAGCTCTCTCTTCTGTAAGATCATTCCAACCTCCTGGGAATGACTATGGGATCATATTATCCTCAGACTGTGGTTAGCTGTGACCTGCCTCTCTGTCTCCCCCCAGAGAATGTGTCTCCTAAAGGGTCGGAGCTGGATCTGGCTCAAATCTCTAGCCTGTGTTGGGCCAACAAGTGTTTTGAATATGGCAGGTGCCCAGTAGCTATACTCTGGAATTTTGAAGTTGAGCTAAACAAGACCTTGCTATCATCGATTGATAATTAAAACAGGATTCAGATTAGGACTTTTTCCTTCCCAACTTCAGCACCCACAGACTCCTGTGGAAATCCCAGGAGCCCAGGTGCCCTGCATCTTCGTAAGCCAGCCCCACTCCCACCGAAGGTCTTTTCCCAGGCTAACAGCAGCAGCTACCCCACGCCTTCCCTGCACTGAAGTCAAGGCTTCTGATATTTCATGATATCTTTAAATCATAGCCATACAGCTACCTTTTTCTGAAGCTCTGTTACATCCTTGCTGGACATGTTTAAAACCTGTTATTTATGAACTTTGCCTCAACCCGGAAGGGTGATTCCCTTTGCTAATTCATCTGTGTGGACAGTGAGGATCCCTGATTTAATGAAATTCCTGTTCCTATGGAAAAAGAGAGACAACAAACAAGTAAACAAGTTAATTTCGGATAGTGACTACACAACGAGGGAATTACAGCTGGGTTCTGATGTAGTTAGCACTGCTTTAAATATCAACATCAGGGAAAATCTGTCCAAGAGGGTGACATTAGTGCTGAACCCCAAATGAGACAAAGGAGACTGGCAAGGTAAAGAGCATTCATTCACAAGGACCAGCATGGGCAAAGCTCTGAGGAGGGTAAGAGCTTGTCACTTTATTAAGTTATCTATGCATCTGTTTGCTTTCTCTGCTAGAATCTGAGCAAATATTCTAGTTCACCTACACACTTGGAAAGGACTTTTCTTGCTAGTAACTGGGCTTTCCATCCCCAGCATCCCTCCAGCACAGCTGGGACACCCTATTACATTTATAAGCATATTCTTTATCCTTCAAGACACAATCGAAACCCCGCCTTGCCTTCCTATCTTGGTCTTCAGTGAATTAATCTCGTATTTGTTTTCTCTTGGTTTATCTTGCCATATGAAACATGGGTCATCACTCCGGCGAAGCTTACTTTCAACAGATTTCCTAAGCATCAACCTTGTGCTGGGCATGGGATTAAGGCTTGGGACCTAAAGACAAGGTCTTTAGTGTGGTAATTGTTCTGTGACACATACATGTTTTGATAATTAGACGTGCAATATAGATCGCTTTTTCCAGCAATGGTGTGGACAATTGATTGAAAAGCAACTAGACTGTATATAGGGAAAACAGTAAGTACGTGTAGCTATATGCACGTGAATGTGTGTGTGTGTGTGTGTGTGTGCATGTGGTGTTGTAGGTAGCTGCTGTTTTTGTAGCACTAACACCCATCCCCCCTTTTTCCCTGGAAAGAACACCCTGTTTTCATTGATTATCACCCCCCTCCTTGCCACTACTACTGTTCCATGAGGTTGGGTGAGATTGATTCCAGCTTTAGATTCCAGAAAGACCGTGTCATAGGTCCTGGCTAATCAACACCAGGTAATCCTGAACTTTTTGCTAGAAAAAAAAAAAATGAGAAAAGCTTTCTTTCCTTTGGGGTGGTTGAAAGGCTAGGATGCATGACTGGGGCTCTGGAAGATATCTTACCATCATGGGGGAGGAGCCTGTGGAGAGCAGAGCCCCATACAGAGAAAATCTGCCATAAAATATAGGGAGGAAGTACCATGATGAGCTCCTAGATCTAGCTGGACCCCTGTAGCTCAGTTAAATGAACCAAAAAATTCCCTTTCCTATTTGATTTGAGTTGGGTTTTCTGCTACTTGCAACCCAACTATTCCTAAATGATAGAGATGAGGAGGAGCCTAAGGGACACTGACGTTAGTTACCCAAGATCCCACAACTAGGAAGTAGCTGTATTTACTTTATTTATTTAATTCTTTTTAAAAAAAAAAAAACGTGTTTCTAAGATTTATTTATTTATTTATTTGACAGACAGAGATCACAAGTAGGCAGAGAGGCAGAGAGAGAGAGAGGAGGAAGCAGGCTTCCTGCCGAGCAGAGAGTCCTATGTGGGGCTGAATCCCAGAACGCTGGCACCACAACCTGAGCTGAAGGCAGAGGCTTTAACCCACTGAGCCACCCAGCCACCTCAGCTGTGTTTACTTTTAAACCCAGGAAACTGATCTCTGGAGACTTTGCTCTAGATTACCTCTTAGGTCAGGGTGGGGAGAGAGAGGAACAGATGGATTTGGGAGATGTAGAATGTGCAGACAGGCTGAACATGGTGAATCAGGGCATCATTACTTACATGTCAGGGAGATGATGGTATCACTCATGGAGAAAGAGGAATTACCATACAGAGGACATATTTGGGCGTGGAGAGGAGTTGGAAGAGATGAGTTGTGTTCTTGATGTTTTGAGTATGGGGTGTCTATGGGGCATGCGAATAGAAATGCCTGGACCACAAGTGAGCAAAAAGCTCTAGGCCAGATTCACTCAGTCCTTTAACAAGTCCTTATTAAAGGTTAGCTCTTGGGAGCCCCTGGACTAGATTAATGGGGATATATGGGAGAACTCCGTAGTCACAGACTTTTTCGACTTACAGAGTTTATATTTGTCTGAGTTATCAGTATATCAGTGATCTTTGGGGTGATATGTGTAAGTGAGTGTACCCAGGGATTGTATATAGAGCAAGAATAAAACAAAATCGAACTTCTGTATCTCAGTTTCCTTATCTATAACTACCTCATGGGGTTGTTACAAAGGTTAGGCTTTTAGAACGACACTTTGCATATTGAGCCAACTGTATATCTTAACCGTGATGAGTGAGAGGTGCTGTTGATGTTGTTAATAAAGGGGGGTGGGAAGTGTCAGAAGTTAGGGTTAATGCATAACCTGGAGGTACAATTGTGCTTATCACAAATGATTCTAGTCAGGCAGAATGAAATCAGAAAGGATACAAAATTGAACTTCAGCTCTTCCTGTTGCAATGCTTGCCACTATATACTTAAGTGTTGAGAAAAGCAGACTTACTCGGCTTTCCAGTACCCCAGCTTCTATTAAATTAAATTTAAATGAATGTGTCATTTAGCTAAATGCCAGAAATACAAATCCAAACACAAATGGGATATTGCCTTTTTCCTCAATGATGTTTATGTCCTTGTGGCCCTCATTAGTGTCAACTTCTTGCCTCTGATGAGCACTTGTAGACCTTTCTTCATTGATGGACAGTCAGGTCTTAGCCTCAATACGGAACTCAGCCATTACTCTGGATTTGTATACACACTCACACACAACATTAAGTCAAAGCCTTTGCACAGTGACTTGACTGAAAGCTTAGGGAGGCACGTGGCATGGACTTCAGGCATCCTTTCTCTGCTCACTGAGAACACCTGCAAATGTATACCCTTTTTCTTATGCAAAACAATACCTATACCCTAGAGCTGCTTGCTGGCCTCTGTTTGCACACCCAGGGACTCAGCAGGTGCTTTGAAGTTTCACTTTAAAGAGTATGATTACATTCTTAGACAAAGATCATCTTCCCGAGTTTCTTTTCTTTTTTTTTTTTTTAGTTTTTTTTTTCTTAAGATTTTATTTATTTATTTGACAGAGAGAAATCACAAGTAGATGGAGAGGCAGGCAGAGAGAGAGAGAAGGAAGCAGGCTCCCTGCTGAGCAGAGAGCCCGATGCGGGACTCGATCCCAGGACCCTGAGATCATGACCTGAGCCGAAGGTAGCGGCTTAACCCACTGAGCCACCCAGGCGCCCTCTTCCCAAGTTTCTACCTGGGGAGAGAGTGGTGGTTTACTTAGAGATAGACTATGGTTTTCTATGAAATATTTATACACCAACTTAAATATATATGCATTGTTAGTAAAAAAAAAAAAAGGCATTATGCTCTATATGCATTTTTGTTGTCTGCTCTTTTTCAATTATAAGTATCGTTAAAACATTTTTGGTGTCAGTATCTCAGATCTAGAACATGATTTTTAATGGCTACATATTACTTTATCTGTGGCTATCATGTAATTTTTGTATGTAGTTTTGACATTAAAGCTGTTCTCAATGTTTCACTTTCATAAGTAATTCATTGGAGAACTTCCTTGGGTCTTAATCCTGTGGGATCTCTGGCACCTAGAGCAGAGCCTGGCACTTAGTAAATGCACACTAAAATATTTGCAGAGTGAATGAACGAATATATCAACTCAATTTCCATCCCAGGGGCTAGAGTTTCTTTTCATACTGTGTATTATTTAAGTCCAAAGTTTTCTCTTTAATAATAGCTGCAGTTATCACAGAACTGTGTAAATCAAGGTCCCAGTTCCAATGGGCAGTTTCGGTTACCATGATACTACACGAAGTGAGAAGTGAAGACTGTATTACTTTGTTTCCTTAATTCAAAAGTAATGTATGCTAACTTTAGACGATTTTATTTATTTACCTGACAGACAGAGATCACAAGTAGGCAGAGAGGCAGGCAGAGAGAGAGAGGGAAGCAGGCTCTCCGCTGAGCAGAGAGCCCGATGTGGGACTCGATCCCAGGACCCTGAGATCATGACCTGAGCCGAAGGCAGCGGCTTAACCCACTGAGCCACCCAGGCACCCCTAACTTTAGACAATTTAGAAAATGCTTATAAAGAGAAGGAAGAAAGGTGAAATCATCTGCAATTAAAGCACTCTTAATTAAATTAAGAGTTAATCACTATGACATTTTGATATATATATTCTTTTTAATCTTTTTTTGTGCAAATATATGGCTTTCTTTCTTTTTTTTTTTTTTTTTACAAAAAAGGAGGGGTAATATCATGCATACTATTTAGTAACTGCATATGTGTGTGTGTGTGTGTGTGTGTGTGTGTGTGTGTATGGTGAAGAACTGCTTATGCCATTAAATATTTTTCTTTTACATGGTTGTTATTGGGTTCCCAGGATTACATTTTATGGATGAACTGCAGTATTTTTAACTAATCTTTCATTGTAGGTGAAATACATACTATTTTGTATAAACCACAGAAAAAAATTCTAAAATCTAATATTTATGGCTTTGTAGTTTTCAAATGTTGCACTATAAAGATATACTAATTTTTTAAAAAACAGAAATACATACTATTCTATATGCCGTAGTGGTATAGTTTTGGAAAATAGATCGAGAGAAAAATAGTGGCACTTTTTCATGTCCTAGTTGATATACTTCTGTACTGTTTGAAAATTTTGTCAATAATATGTATTAATTTTATAATTAAAAATAGACAATGAAAAATGTTTTTAAATTTTAATTTACACCTAGCACCCAGACCTTGGTTTCTAATACCTTTCTCCAGTAAAAGGAACCTGGACTTCTTGGGGGAAAAAAAAAAAAGATTAACTCTTGGGCTAGGGTAGGGCAAATTCAAGATGATCCTGGAGCATCTTACTACACCAGAGTAAAAAAAGCTCAGAAAAGAAAAAAAAAAGTGACATGTCTAAAGGACTTGGGCACCAATGTGAAAGAGTTTCCAGTGGCCAAGTCTGGAATAGTATGAGTTGCACAGTAAATGGTATTGAATTATAACCCAAAGTATAAAATAAATATCCATGAGTTCAGAACATGATGCAAATAATAGTAATAAATAATAGAAATATAATATAAATAACTGAAGAAATAAATAAATGGGGGGTTAGGGGAGGAGACAACTCTTCCTTATAGAAGAACTCCAAAGAATTTAGAGATTCTACACAACCTGCAGGAGGTGGAGCTTAATCATCTCCTGCCCCTGTACCCCCCCCACCCATGCTGTGAAAATAAAAGAAAAACCCACCCACTTTGAACCGGTGAGCTATGTTCATTGAGCACAGCCTGCAAAGGGAAGAACAGTAACTTAATGGAGGAAAGCGCCACCTGGGCAAGGTGATTCCCACCAACGTCACAGAGCGTTGGACCAATGCTGGGGTCTTCCTTTTGGTGACTGTAGCACAGTTCTGTCAGAATGAGAACATGAGGGGAGAGTCCCTGAGATACACTGGAACCCTTGGCGCTGTCTTTGTAACTTTTCTGTAACTGTAAAACTATAATAAAATCAGGAGTTATTTCAAAAAATTAAAAATACTTCCATCAACAAACACGCCTATCAGGAAGTATTTTTGCAGATTAGGAAACCGAACCACTTCTAACCCTTCAAATTATACCTAATCATGTTACTATAAACACTATGAGTTAGCATCACATTTTTAGGCCCACCCCACCCAAAGCTTGCATTTTTAATACTGTCTTTGTCCTTTTTACAATAGGGCGACTTTAGGCATGCCTGGGATATTACAGCTCTTCCTCTAATCCTGCCCCACCCCTGACTCAGGCTTCTGATATAGTGGTGGTGGGGGGGGGCATTCTCTGTGCTGGAGGTTAGTTGCCTGGGGCTCATTGAGCCCAGGGGGGATTTTCTGGGCAGGCACTGATGCTTTGGATCTTTTACCTTTCAAACTAGGTTCCCTCACTCAAACAGTCTTGGTAAGGGAAAGAGCTACTTTTGTTAAGGATTTTAGACTGTATTCGAAGGGTAAGAGGAAGCTTTTGAAGATTTTAAGCAAGCAAGGTACATAATCTGAACTAAGAGGGAGGGCTGGAAGAGTGAGTTTCAGAGCAACATTAGGGAAGCCCCCAGGGGGAGATGCAGTAGGCCTAGAGCAGGGGGCTGACCGTGGGGTGGGGGAAGGACTTCTGATACCCTGATAGTGAGTAATGATAATCATAAACATTGATACACTCCTGTGGAGTTTACATGGCAAGTACTTTTGCATTCTTTGTCAGTTAATGTTTACAACCCTGGGTAGAATTTCCATTTTGCCAATGAGAAAAACAGGAGCCATAGGAAATTAAGTGAATGGCTTCAGGCTAAGTAACATAATTTTAACCCAAGCATTTTGATTCCAAATCCAACGTGATTTTCCAGTGCCGGACTGCAAGATTAAGGGGGAGATACATGTTAATGATTTGGTCTCTTACCCTTTGGGTTAATGGTTTTCAAAATTGCTATACTTACATAAGGCATACAAATACAGATTCCTGGGCCCCCACCGTAGGAGTTCCTGAGTCCGTTTCTGGAGGAGGCGCCCAGATCATCCTGGGGGGATGTAAGGAAAGGGGCTTGCTTGTTTTCCCAATTCCCATGCACAGGCAGCACTGAATGGGGGTGATTGTTCTCCAAGTACGGTGATTCGAAAATGGATATAGATTTTTTTTTAACGATTTTTAAAAATATTTATTTACTTATTTTAAAAATAGAGGGGGCAGGGAGGGCTAGAGGGGGAATCTCAAGCAGACTCTGCTAAGTGGGGAGCCCAACTTGGGGTTCAGTCTCATGACCCTGAGATCATAACCTGAGCCAAAATCAAGAGTCGGAGGCTTAACTGACTAAGCCACCCAGGTGCCCAGGTTTTTTTTTTTTTTTTTTTTTTTTTAAGATTTTAAAAATTTATTTGAGAGAGAGAGAGAGCAAAAGAGGTTACGAGCACGGGGAGGAACAGAGGATGAGGGAGAAACAGACTCCTCGCTGAGCAAAGGGTCCGACACAGAGCTCAATCCCAGGACTCTAGGATCAGGACCCGAAGGCAGATGCTCAACCAGCTGAGCCACCAGGTGCCTACCAAATTGTTTTTCTTTTTTCTTTTCTTTTTTTTTTTTTTTAAAGATTTTATTTATTTATTTGACAGACAGAGATCACAAGTAGGCAGAGAGGCAGGCAGAGAGAGGGGGGGGAAACAGGCTCCCTGCTGAGCAGAGAGCCAGATGTGAGGCTCCATCCTAGGACCCTGGGATCATGACCTGAACTGAAGGCAGAGGCTTCCAGGCGCCCGCCCTGCCAGATTGTTTTAAACTATTGTTTTTGCAGTCATCTTTCTGAATCTGAGTAACATTAGCAAACTTGGCTTTGAAACTATTTTTGTTGTTGAGTGACTACTTTGTCCTTTTTGCGCCTGTCTGGTGCCCTGCCTCTTCAGTGATCAAGGTCCTCAGGTCGCAGGCCTCCAGCCACAGCCCTGTGGCCACCAACGCACCCCCACCCTGCCACCCAGGGGCAGAAGCCTCAGCCCACAACAGCTGCCGGGGTGTACGGTTTTGTAGCCACAGGGCAAATGGGATGGGAGAGGTTGGGTTGAGGATTTTCCCATCTTCAGCTCTCCGAGCCTAGCTGCAGGTTATGACTCAGTGTGCCATTTCTCCTTTAAGAAAATAAGGAAGTGGTCCAGAATCACTCCTTGTCTTATTTGGCCTAAATAATGGATTTTCTTTTCTTTGTTTAGCTTTCTGGTACATCTAAAATCAGATGTACCTTAAAAAAATTTTTTTAAAGATAAAAGGGGTGCCTGGGTTGCTCAGTTAGTTAAGCATCTGCCTTTGGCTCAGGTCATGATCCCAGGGTCCAGGGATAGAGTCCCACGTCCGCTCCCTGCTCAGCAGGGAGCCTGCTTTTCCCTCTCCCTCTGCCACTCCCCATGCTGTGCTCGCTCGTGCGCTCTCTCTCTCTCTCTCCCTCTCTCTCTGTCAAATAAATAAAATCTTTAAATACTAAAATCTTTTAATACTAAAATCAATTATTTATGTAATTGCTTCTTGTTACTACTCTAGTTGAAGGTCACTTAAGGCTTGTGGCTCACTACTTTTGAATTTTATCTACTTTTCAATCATTATGTGAAAATAAATACCCGTGTGCTTGCATCTCAAGTTAATAGAAGAGGGGCCCTGGCTCACGTGGGTTAGATGCTCTGAAGAGCAATACTACGGTGACCCGTCAATGTTTCAGTCATACACTTGACCTCAGCCTCCAGCAGCCCACCACACAGCTTCTGTCCCCTCACTTGTCACAGGGATATTTTCCTGGAAGGCAGAGTCAACCCAGAGAAAACTATTCTTTCTATGTGGATATGGCTTCTTAAGGTCTCCCTGAGAGGCCTGGCCTTGGCAAGGGGTATGGTGAGGCATGTTTTCACTTTGTCCAAAGGGACCCTGTTCTGCCATGTACCCACTCCTTGCCAGGCCCAGGGGATGTGTCCATCTGTCCACCTCAGCTGAGTGCTCTCAGAGTGCTTGGGCAGAAGAAGCATGAATGTTTATTGAGTGCCTTCGATGGAGTAGGCACCACACAATTGCTTTGGTCAGTCAGAAACATGGTTTCCTTTCAAGCAGATGGGACTACTCGTGCCAGTCAACAGCTGTGGCCTCCATGGTGGTTGGTCCTCTCTGGGACCCCTCAGCCTCAGGCAGCACCACCCCACGGGCTGGGCTTGGCAGGGTTTCCAGATTGGATTCACAAGGATCACAAGTCCACTGGCTGGGGGCATCTGGAAACTCCTCAGCAGGACACAGTTGGCTGTTATAGCCCCACCATCGTCCCTGCTCCCCCCCCCCCCCCCCCCCCCCCCCCCCCCCCCCAACTTCGCTTTATCTCAGAATTGACGCGAATTCCTAACCTCTCACAGCAAGCAAGGGTCAGGAAATAGTTCAGCTCTCTCAAAGGCTCTCCTCACCTTAAAGGGGACCTAGAGGGGGTCTGTTCTTTTCATTTCCCTCCCAGGGGAGGTTCTGGGGCATATGTTCCTAGTCTCTATAGGGCAGCATGGCCAGGTGAAGCCAGCAAACCTTGTTCACTCTAATGTGGTAACTTAGGACATTTTGAGTAATCCTTCCTGATTTTGCTTGTGGGCTTGAAGGACAGCCCCCTCCATAGTCACTGTCCCACTAACAGTTCCCTAATGTTGGGGGGCCTTCACACCCTCCACATGGGTTGCCCTCGAGGAATGGTGAGACCTCCATTGGCTTTCATTACCCTTTTGGACAGCAGATCCATGAGGAGAAGGGAGGCACCAGGACTGATCTAAGCTGGTTTCTCAGGAGGACAGCCTAGAATCTACATCATGACTACCCAAGGTTTGGTGAACTTGGGTCTAAGTTTCCATGGTTTTAAATCAGAAAGCTAGAGGCGTGGGATAGTTAGAACCTCTGGAGAGAGAAACATCCACAAGAAGTAAGTGTCCTCATGGCGGCGGGATCTGTATGGGGTGTCATGGAGGAAGCAGGACCCCTCACAGCATCTCAGGGAGGGGAAGGGTGACAAGCTCCAGCCCCCCCAGAGAGCAAGCAAAGTTCTAGCAAGGCGTTGGTCAATTGTCAGGCCCCAAGCCAGGCAGCTGTGGTTTGGGGCCAGGTTCCAGGGCCAGCAGGGAACTGGAATGCCAAATGGGAACTGAGCAGGTGCCCAGTCATATGCCAGACTTGGCCCACAGGGTTGGTTTGGACAGAAGCACTCTGGTTTCAGGGCACCTGGGTGCCCAAGAGCTTTCCTCATATACCTGGATCCTGGGCTTGGCATGACCAGACTGATCCATTCCCTGCCCCCCAACTAGGGGCCCAAAGCCCCAAATTATGAAGCAATAAGTTTGTGTAGGATCAGATCAGTCACCTAGCTGAATAGAGTAAGCGGTCAGATATCCCAGGATCTAGGATTACCTTTTGCCCCATCCTCCCCACCAGATTCTTCCCTTGAGAGGCAACCATTCCTATAAATTGAAACAGATGAGTTCTTGCTAAATGCCTGATAGATTTTTAAAAATCTTTTAAATTCACACACAAAAAGACTATAGATGATAAATATATACATACCCACAGGCACAATTACACATACAGATAGGTCCTACATACATAGTAGATGAATCCCTAAAAAAGTCATATTTCAGTTCAGTTTTATGAATAATTCCTACTTGAAATTATCAAGGCAACATCTCCTGATAGATAAATAATAGGATATATGCAGCCTAACTTTCTTTTTCCCCTTTCTAGTTTTTTATTTTTGCCAGGAAACTCAGAGCTGAGCTGCATATTTAATTCCATTACTTCCTTAGTCTTAATCTTCGGGTAGAATTGTTTTCTTCTTTGAAACCATTTTGTTACTTGACTTCTGGGTAGAGGTCCTTGATGTAATAACTCTATGGGTAATTATCAAATGGAATTTGCAATGATTTTAGGAGTGAATAATGAGTTAGTCATAAATAAATGAGTCGAATGTTCTAGAATCTTAAAAATACATACCAGGAAAGTTTGCCAGTTGATGGATTACTAAGTTCAGGAAAAGCAGAATTCTATTATAATGGACAATATCCTATTTTGGAACTTCCCTGCCTGGAGTTTGGAGTGTGGAATTCACCCTCTGCTGCTGAGCGTGGAAGTGGGTACCTCTGCGTTGGAAGGCATTAACCAGAAGGTTCCCCAGGAGGGAACTGCTGGTCTGCACATATGGGTGTGCTTTGCCAGCATCACTCATTTTGCACCTACTCTCTCAGCCGTATTTGCAAACACACCTAGGAATGTTGGCTACATCCTCCCTGCGCGATTCAGACAATGCTTTCGCAGTCCTTTATCTGACCTACTTGGTCAACACGGCGCCTTGACTCAAAGATACCGGGGAAGAAAAAGGCCTGCAGTGTCCCTGAGTCCATTCCTCAGGGTGGGGCAGGAGTGAGAAGCAACCTGATCTTCCCCTTCCACCTCTAGGGAGAACAAGTGGTAAAATCTCCTCTTTCTACCCAGAGCGAGCCATTGGCACTGGCCATCTTAGGAGTAACCAATTTAGTTTCTCATTCTGGCATCTCTCCTTTACTTATCTTCATCCTTAGTGTGCTCTTGGAGAGAATTTGCTGAAGCAGGAATGTGTGTTCAGAAAATTTTTCACAAACATGTCTTGGGGCCAGTAACTGATGTGCTCCCCAGCTCTGTTCACCGTGGTCTGGAGGCGTGGGCTGCAGCTCTGGTCTTCTCAGGAGGGGCACCTGAAGGTTCTGCTGGTCCTCTGTGCTGTGGCGTGAGTGTGACGGGCTGTACTGCCTCCAGGAGACTGAGAAGATGAGCCACTCTCTTGGCCAGTTTTCCAGGCAGGGGGCCACTGGTATGGAGTGAATGGTGTTAGGATACCCAGTGTGTTGAGGTAGGGAATGGAGAGATGGAAGAAGGTATCTCCCCTCTGAAGCAGCTCATTGAGCACAGCATGTCATTCTTAGGTCTGATTTCATAGGTCAGGAAAGAAAAGTCCTAGGGCAACATGGAACTGGTCCTAAAATGAACAGAGGACTGACATGAGGGAACTAGGCCCTATGGACAAACATTGTGACACGTTGGAGGGGTGGAACTAGGACCTATGAAGACAAGTTAGAAGACCAAGCTGGGTTCCGAATGAGGAAGATTTTCTCTCTCCTAGGGTTTTTCAAAAGTGGATTGGGCCTATCCATGGATAAATGGATAAAGAACATGTGGCATATACACACAGTGGAATATCATTTGTCCTCAAAATGGAAGGAAATTCTTGCTGCCCTGAACTGTATACCTGAACGTAGTTAAAAAGGTAAATATTATGTAATGCATATTCTATCACAGTAAGAAAATAAAGCAAACATCATTGAAAATTAAAGGACCTTGAGATAGTGGAAGAAAAGTGGCTATTGGCCAGCTTATCACATTAGCTGGAGTGTCCTGCTGGTTTTGTGTTGGTCTAACAGTCACAGAAACTTCAATCTAATAGGGAGAGATGAGGCTAATTTCTCGGGATTTTATAGCCAGCAAGAAAATAGGGGAAGGAAAGCAAGTTTCCTTAGGAAAGGGGGCTCCTTGGTCTTCTGCTTGTATGTGCGTGTTAGTGGCAGGGGTGGGGTACTCATTAGTTATTAGGGGGTAGCATGGTTCAACAAGAGGTATGGTGATGTTGAAGAAAGATTCTTTCTACCATTTTGGGTTCTTGTTTTGTAGTTGCTTACCCCCTTGGAGCCTCACTTTCTTTATCTGTAAAATGGGTATAACATCTTCTTTACAGAAAGAGGGAAGGGGTCTCTGAAAGTACCCACTACATAGTGATTACCCACGAAAATATTCATTATTGTTGGTTTCCCCACTATATTCTTTCTCTTTACGTTTTACTTTTAAGATCTGTTTTACCATGATTTGTCTGTCAGTGATGTGGTTCCTGCCAAATTCATCTTAGCAACCAGGGAACGGAGTTGATACTGCAAAACATATTATGCTTATTCAAGGCAATATAACTCTGAGCTATTTTGAACATCCTGGGGTATTTTACAAAAAAAAGGGTGATTATTTGTTTTGGTTTCATTGAGACCTTCCTAGGGGTCCATCAGTGGCAGAGCTGAGACCTGGCCTCTTGACCCAGGAGCCCCTTGACCCCACTGCACAGCCCACTCAAGCATCCTCCAGCTCTCACCTAAGTGCCTTGATCAGTGACTCTTCTGGAAGAGGTCCAAGAAGTACCTCATCAGCATTCTGCACCTCTGCCAAAGGACAGCTGGGAGAGGGAGGGCCAAAGCCAACCAGGGGAAATGAAGGCAGCAATGCTTTCTCTAACTAACCCATCAGCATTGAGGCTGTGAGGTCCTCTTCTCTCCTAGCCACCCTGTTCATGCTTGTCTGTAGTTACCAGGGCTTGACCGGATAGACTGGTAGAACAGAGGGAAACTTCCACAAGAACTAGAGGAATAGAAACACTGTGAAATGTGAGACTACCACTCTGTCGTCAATAGCACTTTGGGGCACAGAATGTGACATTCTGGTTTATATTCAAGCCCGCATGACATGCCTCTGCCCATTTCCCCATCCCCATGGAGGGACATTTGGCAATGCCTGAAAATGACAAGACCCTGTAGGTTGTAGTTGTCCAGCCTTGGTCCTCCAGTGTTCCAGGTGGATTTTGGATTTCACCTGATCCTTACCAGCTGAAGCTCAGCTGCTTCAGGTGGGGTAGCAGCTGGTTGTGGAGAGAGGGAGCTACATGGTAAAACACCAATGGTCTCCTATACTTCAATCCCATTTGGGGGTTTGATGGAAAAGATTACCTAAACCCACTGCTGACAAAAACCCAATTCAAACCAATTTAGGTAAAAATGGAAAATTACTGTTCTTGGGAAATCTAAGTGTGAATCTAAGTAGCTGAATCCAGGAGCCCAGATTATGTCCTCATGACAGTATTTTCTGCTCTCTTTTTTCTCCACATTTTCTGTGTGGCCTTCATTCTCAACTCTCTCTACCTGGTAGCAGAGATGGCCACCAAGATCTCCAACTTTTTATCAGCTTCACAGCTTCAGAGCACAGAGAGAGCAAGCACCTTTTTCTATTGTCAGATGATTTTTGAGGCTGATGAAATACCAAAAATAAACTTTAGTTCCCGCCTTCAAGCTTCTTACAGCAAGTGGGTTAAGCCTATGGGATCACTGGAGTTTGATCAGTATATAAAAAAGAACTAAACATAATTTTAAAACAGGATGTATTTGTATGCGACATCTCTAGGAGGGATTTTGGAGAATCAGAGAACTAACTGAAAGTCACTGACTGCCTAAAATCAAGGAATAGGGCTCCAGAACGTGGAAGGAGAAAAAAGAAGGGCAGAAAAAAGAATTCTTGCCTCTCACAGCTTTGATTATATATCAGTTCCAACAACTATAGTTAGTTTCTGGGCTCCACATAATCATGATTTTTGGTGATCTAAACATGAAAACAGTGGTTACCACATAAAGTGAATTGGTGAGATTCAACCTGGGAACCCAAGGGTTTGACTCCACCTTCTTTTACAGATCTGGCAGGTGTCAGGAAGGGAGTAGGAGCCAGTGGCTAATGTAACCTAAGTGAAGTTTCCAGCATGATTAATTAGTATGTAAACACCTTCAAAGGGGCACCTGGGTGGCTCAGTCAGTTAAGCATCTGCCTTAGGCTCAGGTCATAATCCCAGGGTTCTGGGATTGAGCCTCAAATTAGGCTCCTTGTTTGGTGGGGAGCCTGCTTCTCCCTTCTCCCTCTTCCTCTACCCTTCTCCTCCCACCCCCTGTTTGTGCACTCTCTCTCTCTCTTTCTCAAATAAATAAATAAAATCTTAAAACAAAAAACAAACAACAACAACAACATAAAAAAAACCTTCAAACTTGGTAAGGAACTTTAGGATCATTAATGGTAGTTTTAAAAGGGGGGGGGCATTTTCTAACCACAGACATTCACTATAAAGGCTCACAGACTTCTGTTTCATGACCAAGATGGAATAACATGAAATGAATTTCTCCTCCTTCTTTCAACAACTAGAAAACTGGACAAAATATATGAAACAATAGTTTTCAGATATTGAACAACAAGCAGCATTGAACTATGGCCTTGAGAGGAGGGGCAAAAGTTGGTGAGAGACGTGAGTTCTACAATTGTTCCAGCTAGCTACCTAGAGACAATTTCGATACTGCAGGGTAGGGAGGGAGAAACTGAACTCAATAGTCTCATTGCAATGAAGAATTAGAGATCCAGGTGAAAGGAGGTTGAAGGCACTAGAATTTATGGATTGAGGTATGAGAAAGGGGGAAGCTCCAGAGATTTATAGAGGGGTCACTTTAAAACCTTAGCTGATCTATCTACACTCAAGAGGGAAGTATCTGAGAGAGAAAACCCCCAAAGCAGAAGGATGAACATTACCTGGGGCTCACACAAGGCTGGGTATAGTTTATAGCCAGAGTAGAAAGACCTCCCAAAAGAGACCTTGGCAGTAGACTCTTCTTTAGTTCTACCTTGGTATTGGGACTAAAGAACTCATGGACTAAAGATTGCATTGGACCTACCATAACAAAAGTTAAAATCAAGCCTTGAAAGGATCCAGTTGCTCCCAGGTAATTTAACTTGTGCCATAATACAGGTCAATGCTATTTCAGAGAATACAACAAAACCCAGCAAACAACAATGTAGAATTACAGTGTCAGGCATTTAGTAAAAAATTACCAGGCATGCAACGAAGCAGGAAAATAGTACTCATAACCCAGAGAAAGCTGATGGATAGAAACAGAATGAGAAATTATAGAACTGATGAGTTAGAAGATAAGAACATTAAAACAGCTATTTTAAGTATACTACCCATGTACAAGAAAGTAAAGAAATCATAAACATGATAAGAGGTTAAACTGATGACACAAAAAATACCTGGATGGGACATACACAGATAAATAACACAGAATATGAAATGAAAATACTGAATAAGATTAATAGTTGATCAGATACTACAGAAAAAAAGCTAAACGAGGTTGTAGATGGAGCAGTAGAAACAATCCACAAGGAAGCATAAAGAGAAACAAGACTGAGAAAATTGAGAGGGGTTAGTGACTTGTGGGCTCAACATATATAATCCAAGTGGGCTACATTTGTAATTAAAGCACCAAGAAAATGATGTAAGGGGTGGGGAGAAATATTTGAAGAAATCAAGAATAAAAATCAGGAATAAAAAAAAATACAGTTTAACTTTGATGAAAACTGTAAATGATAGATTCAAGGAGCTCAACAATCACCCAAGCAGAATAACCATGAAGAAAACCATGTCAGATACATTATAATCAAATTGTTGAACATGAGTGGTAAAAAAAAAAAAAAAAAAAAAAAAATTAAAAAAAAGGGGAAAAAAAAAAAAAAAAAAAAAAAAAAATCTTTAAAAGTGGCCAGAGGAAAAGGGACACATCACATACCTGGAAACAAAAATGACAGTAACAGCAGGTTTCTTGTTACAAACTGTAATCCAGAGGACAGTGGAGCAACATCTTTAAGGCAATGAAAGAAAAACTGTCAGTCTTGGATTTAATGCCCAGCAAGAACAATATAAAAATAAAAGTGAAATGAAAACTTTTCAAACAAAGGTGAGGAAATTAATCACTAGAAGTTCTTCATTATAAGAAATCTTAATAGAAGATTTTTAGGTAGGATACCACAAGAGAAAAGGATTTACTTAAACGACTAAAAGGGACACCTGGGTGGCTCAGTTGGTTAAGTGTCTGCCTTTGACTCAGGTCATGATCCTGGGGTCCTGGGATTGAGCCCCTCATCAGGCTCCCTGCTCAGCATGAAGCCTGCTTCTCAGTCTCCCACTCCCCCTGCTTGTGTTCACTCTCTCACTGTGTCTCTCTCTGTCAAATAAATAAATAAAACCTTTAAATACATAAGTAAATGACTGAAAAGTGCCAGAAATGGTAAATATGTGCATGATTTTTTTTAAAGAATTTGTTTATTTGACAGAGAAAGAGATGACAAGTAGGTAGAGAGGCAGGCAGAGAGAGAGGGGAAGCAGGCTCCCCACTGAGCAGAGAGCTTCATGCAAGACTTGATCCCAGGACCCTGAGATCACAACCCAAGCTGAAGGCAGAAGCTCAACCCACTGAGCCACCCAGGATGATTGACTCTTTAAAGCAAAACTGATCACAGTGTATTGTGAGATTCATAACACATGTTGAAGCCAAATGTATGAAAATAGCACAAAGCAGGAAGAAATCAAAGCATCCTGTTATAAGATTCTTTTACTGTACTTAAAGTGGAATAATATTATTTGAAGTTACACTGTTGTACATTAAAAAGCACAATATGTAACTTATAGGGAACCAAAATATGCTACACAAATCAAGCCCTTGTAAACAAAAATAAAACCAAACCTCCAAAGAGCTGTTTCAATAATTTTATCATTCTCAAATTTGTGTCTTTCATTCTGGTTTTAATTAGTTATAATGACATTTGTAATTTCAAAGCGTAACCTGTCTCTGTGGTTCAACATCTGCTCCTCTTTTATTAAACATTGCCAAGTAACAGCAAAGGAAGTATTTTCAGCATCACGCTGGTCTCAGCAAGCTAAATTTGGTACTGTGGAATTTGTTGGTGAGGATAAACTATGTGAGAATTCCTATGCTTGAAGTAATGCTGGCATTGGGCCATTTCTATTTAAATGATGGGTTTGGAAAAAATTGTGTTTACAAACTGACTCTGCCACTTGCAAACTGTACTACCTTCTGTTGGGGAAAATATGTAAAGTCCCAGTGACTTGGAGGTCCCATACGTTGCACATAGCACACTTCTCTGGCGTCCTTCCTTATTGAGCGTAGAATGAGCAAGACTTTTGGAAACTGTGATGGAAAACTTGCTTACTTAATAACTAACCATTCTTGTCCGAGGAGTAGAAAATAATACCAACTGACGTCATTGGTTTTTCCACCAATGTGTCTCTCCGTGCAGGACTGCACGTGGGTCATATTTAAAACTGTGAGCTTAAATGAGGTCTGTTACTTAGTGGCTGGATAATCTGATAGCAGTACAATGTGTTAAGTGGCAGTGGATAGCTTAAAGAAGGAAGGTAGATAGTTAATCAGTACATCTAAGTAGAGACCCAGGAATCCTGGCTTGGTAATAAAAAACAAGTAGGGGATTCAGGAGATCCCAAAAATGTCCCAGTTCTGCCATTTGCTAGACCCAAAGCAAGGCATGTGTCCTCTCTGGGCCTTACCTTCTATTTGGACTAGAATAATGCATCTCTAAATGGAGTGTGTACCAGTGGTGGTACACCAGATTTTTTTTCTTTTTAATATTAATATTAATATTAATGTGTTTTAGAGGGTGTAACTATCTTAGAGACTATAACTATGTCCAACCATAATTTTATGGATATTATTGATTAAGATGAGTTAAATATAAAAATCAAGCCAATATAAAAACAAAGCTTATGTAAACAAGAGTCCAAACAATATCAAGCTGGGGAAAAAACTGAAAACATTATCAGTCTCAAATGCTGAGCTTAGAAATATTTGTTTTAAAGCATTTACAATAGCACATAGTTTGCACATAATCATATAATTAAATAAGAGAAAGATCCTGGCCACAACACTGTGAAATTAGCCATTGAATGGACATGGGGTAACTGGTGAGCTGAGTCTTAAGTCAGCAGCATTGGGTGAAGTTGAAGGACAACCTGATTTGCATCCCAGAACCTAGAGAGGCCTAGGAATTTGTAGCAGTCAATATTTCTGAAAGCAAAAGCTGGGAGATAACGTTAAAAATGGAACAACCATGATTGACTGTCTGTTGAGGAAGAAGTAGGACACCCTCCTTCATGCCACACAGCCAGGAGCTGATGACCTTCTCACTCAGATGGTCAGAAGACTCCACAAGAGAATGCTTCAAGAAGATGGAACTGTTGGAATACCATGGGCACCAATGCTAATGCTGAGAGATTTATGCAGCTCAGGGAAGTCTGGAGATACATTAGTGAAAAGTGTATCAAAAAATCTTACCAAGGGCACCTGGTTGGCTCAGTGGGTTAAGCCGCTGCCTTCGGCTCAGGTCATGGTCTCAGGGTCCTGGGATCGAGTCCCGCATCGGGCTCTCTGCTCAGCAGGGAGCCTGCTTCCTCCTCTCTCTCTCTCTCTGCCTGCCTCTCTGCCTACTTGTGATCTCTCTCTGTCAAATAAATAAATAAAATATTAAAAAAAAAAAAATCTTACCAAACCTTAGCTCTGTTAGTAACTCTGTAGAGGGTTTCCCAAGGAAAACAAATAGCTGTTGCACACAAGTAATCCCAGTTTCCTATGTGGCTCAAATGACACTAGAGGTTTCACCATTAAAGCCATGTCAGCTGAATATTGACTGGGGGAGGGGCAGCTTAACCAACTGAGCCTGGGTGGCTCAGTTGGTTAAGCTCCAACTTCTGCTCAGGTCATGATCTCAAGGTCCTGGTCATGATCTCAAGGTTCTGGGTTTGACCCACCCTGCTTAGAGCTCCTTGTTCAGTGGGGAGTCTGCTTCTTCCTCTCCCTCTGCCCCTCCCTTCTGCTTGTGCTCGCCCGGGTGTGGGTGCGTGCACACTCTCTCAAATAATAAACAAAATCTTTAAAAAAGTATATTGACTAGGGTAAGGTGGAAAGTGGGTATGGGCATCAGGTAAGGAATATTGCAATTAAACTTAATCTGAAGCCTTCATAGTAGGAAATCAATAGATAAGGCTAAAATTAAAAAAAGAAAAAGCCTAAGTAGAAACATCAGGGTATGTTTTTATTCTTTTATTTTTTAAGATTTTTATTTATTTGGAGAAAGAGCACAGGAGTGGGAGAAGAGGCAAATGGAGGGGAGAACCTCAAGCAGACTCCCCACTGATTGTGGAGCCAGATGTGGGGCTCAATCTCAGGACTCTGAGATCATGACTTGAGCTCAAATCAAGAGTCCCGTGCATAACCGACTGAAACACCCAGGTGCCCCTGTCAGGGTTTGTTTTTAAAAATAAAGAATTGAAGGTAAACATGAAAACAATAGTTTCGAAACACTGCAAGTGTTAACTTTAAGAGGTGGAACACAGCTTTATTTTTTGTATTGTAGATATTGTATCTATAATATTGTAGAACTAGTTGATCCTAACAAAATAATTATGGCACAATTTTTAAAATTCCACTTCAAATTTTATGAAGGTGTGGTGCAAATGACAAAGCTTTGGAAAATACTGGCCTGCAACACTTTAACCTCTGGAGAATCTGTGACTTGATTGAGAAAGACCTCCATTGCCATTTGTTTATTGTCATGACACCCAGGAAGCTCAAGTCACATGCATTTATGGTTTAGGTTCTAGTGAACTATCTTGGGGAGAGTGGTCCAGAAGATTATAACATGGAGACATTACAGGGTTTTATCACCCATGGCTGGAAGTACTGTGACTCATGAAAAACTTTAAGTACTCATTTATAAAGGCCTGTTTGCCTAGTAAATACTACTCCCCACTCCCCTCCCCACTTTTTTAAAGTTACAGATGATTCTGGAATGGCTGGGATCAGGATGCATATACCATGGCTGGAAGGCTTGATGGATTCCATTTCATGACATTTGTTAAACTGGAAATATCAGTTGTGGGGAGGCATCTATGGTTAAATGAGATAAAGCATATAAAACACCAGGCACTGAACAAACATTTGCTGCCGTCACTCTCACCCAGCCCCACGGGGAAGGAGATGAACAGGCAGTCACTCAAATTGTGACTGATCATTTCTTGGGTTCCTAGAACCTGGAACCAGAGTGATGGTTGAGATGTGAGAACCCCCCCCCACTTTTTTTTTTTCCTATCAAAAGAAAGGAAAAATTAATGGGAAGTGACTTGATTTTTCACCCGATCTTTTGCAACATTCCAGAGCCAGGAGAAGCCTTTCTTGTCACACGTGATTTCGTGATAATTAGGGCCAGCTGTGCCTGGGCAATTCAGGCCAAGCCAGATGCCAAACCCAACTCATACACTTACAGCAAGATCTTCATCATCAAGAGCCTCCAAACATGCTGTAGAAAATCAGAAGAAGGTAACTTCTGTTATCTTTCCCGTTCTGCCAAAATGCTTTTCTCCTGAGTACTGACAGTCTCTATGGTTTTCACTTGTGCCTCATCTCTGAAGATGCTGCTCCTGTTATATTTAGTGTATACGTGGAAGAATCCTTAAGCGGGGGGGGGGGGGGGGGGGCACCATTAACAACTTTTCCATTCTTCTGGGATTTGTTCTTGGATTTTTGCCCTTACCCATAAGCCAGACCAACTCACCCATAAGTCACATAGTTCTAGCCAATAAAGATGGACTGTCTCAGCAGTTCTCTGAACAGGAGAGGAATTAAGTGGCTGGGAGATGGTTTGGAAGGAGGGAGACTTTTACCATCCACTCTGTTGTAACTTTTGAACTTAAATGAAAAGAGGGATGAGAATTTCCTATTCTAAGAAGTACTATTAAAAAAAAAAAAGTACTATTTAAAAAACAAAAAAGGTTTTCTTTCCAGTGGAAGGATGTATTTGTTTGCTAACTGGCTTACCTCAGCTGAAGACATTCTAGTTGACATGAACCCCACTTTAAAGGCTGGAAACTTCTTCCAGGTCATTTCAATTTTGTTCTTTCTGTTGACTTGTGGACTTCTTAAAGTATTTTAAACTGCAGGTCCTTTCCTCTGATTTTTTTTACTTCTACTTCAGGATTTTCTTTCTTTCTTTCTTTCTTTCTTTCTTTCTTTCTTTCTTTCTTTTTAATAGCTACAGCTGAGAGAGATTCCCACCAAAGTCATTTACTATTTTGCTTCATTGGAATGAAACCCCCAGTGTTAAGGTTTGCTGGATCCCAGGGCTCCCTGCTGAACTTCTCTTGGGCCCCTGCTTTCACCGGCCCATTTTTTTTTTTTTTTTTTTTGCAGTGAGAAAGGAGGTGGAGCAAGAGCCAAGACTCTCCTGCTCTTTGTCATGGTGACTGACTTTGGGCTGAATGGAGAATTCACTGCATTCCTGAAGTTGACTCATTTCCACCCAAAACCCTTGGGTTGGGGTTGGAACTCAGCTCAGGCTTTCCAAGGGACTGTTCCTGTGAGCTGGCCTTGGATGATCTTATCTGGGCCAACCTAGGGTTGTTCTTCATCTTGGGGACCTCAGTCCAGCTTGTTCTGTAGCAAGTTGATTTTTCAACATGACTCAGCTATCTAGAGATGGGAAAGAGAATTCTGAGAAGAATATTCAGCATGCATCTAGACTCATCTGGGTTCCAGCACCAGTAGAAACTCCAACAGAGTAACCTCCTCCAGATGTCCTAGATCTGAGCTCTTGTCAAAGTATAGCAGGAACAGGCTGTTTCCAGAAGTGCAGGAAGCTCCCACTTAATTGGATTCCCTGCTTTGGTTGCTGGAGGCCACACTTTGGTTGCTGGAGGTGCAAGATTCTCTCTTGCACCAGCAAGATGAGCACAGAGATGCAACTATTTTTCTTGAAGGCATTTTAACCTTGTTATTGAATAGTTCAACAATGTGTAATAGAATCCATACCATTGACCCCTAGGTTTCCCCATTTGGGTGAAACATATACTCATTTTATAGGTCAGTGGTCCCTCAAATGAATTATTTGTACATAGTGGACATGTGAGACAATCTAGTGGGTAACAATAAAAAATATTTGAACTTAGACTTATTTTTATCTAAAATAAAACAAAGTAATCTTTACTGACATTTAATAAATGGGTTGACACTGGTCTCCTCTCTTAGCCCACATGTCAGAAGATCAAGTGTTCTGGATGACAGAGGAGAAAACTTAAAATAATCTTATAATTCAGAGAGATTAATAGCATCACCATAATTTATTTGTTTTTAATGTACTGGGACACATTGCAGTTTATGGACTACAGGCTGCATGTATTCTCAGGTTTTATAATCTTTATAATCTAGTTTTGATAAAGCTAAACCTTATTAAAGTAGGCTAATGGCATTAAAGCCTTTTTTCTAATGGAATCAGAGAGTAAAGCTATTATCAAAATACAAACAAGTAAACAAGAATACAGTAGAGCAGGAATGCCTGGGTGGCTCAGTTGGTTAAGTGTCTGCCTTCACCTTAGGTCATGATCCCAGGGCCCTGGGATCGGGTCCTGCATAGGGCTCCCTGCTCAGTGGGAAATCTGCTCCTCCCTCTGCGTGCTGCTCCCCCTGCTTGTGCTCTCTCTCTGACAAATAAATAAATAAAATCGTTAAAAAAAAAAAAAAGAATATGATAGAGCAGACACCTCTCTTATTCATGAGGTAAAAATAAGGATAATCTATGTCATCGCATGTTCCCAACTAAAAATACTAGCGAGAGCAGAAATATGATTATTTTATCCTTATCTCATCCTTTTGAAATGTCTATTTTTGTGATTTTTAAAAAACATACATAATATGTTAATGGCATCCTACATGTCTATGATTTTAAAAGTAGACAACCATTTCATGAGTGAGTATGCTCATTTTCTTACCGATGAGATATGCAATCAAAACAGTTTTTCAGGCCTCTGTTAAAGAGAGGCAAACTAAAGCAAAATAGTATTCAATGATTTCTTTGTATTCAGAAACAGATGAGTGAGAGACAGAAATAACTTCTTCAATCCAATCACGGCAGACTCCAGCCTCTCCGGGTCTCTGTGATTCTCGAAAATTCCACCTTCTTAAAACATTATTTCTAATATGATGTGTGAATTAAACCCACGAGGCAATGAAACAATGCTGTGGGAAGAACGAAGATTTTGGAGTCAGACAGCCCTGGGACGTAGCCCAAGCCCTATAATTTCCATGCTCTGTAACCCACAGAGTCTCTGTTTCCTTATCTGTCCCGTGGGGGAAAATGAGCTCACAGAGTTGGGAGGATTAGTCGGATTAATAAATACAGAGTCTCTGGTACATCACAGTCTTTCCTCCCCCTGCATTACAGTCTAACTATAATTCATGAAATTTAACTCTAGACTAGAGTGAGGTTGGTTCAAATACTTCCATAAGTATCAGAAATCCTGTGGAAATAAAATCATACTCCTTATCTCCAAAATACTCATGCAGATCCCACCCTACGCTACAGGAGACTCCGGCACTGAAAGGCTCCAACTCTCTCCACTGAGCCCTTCTGGCATCTTCATGCTGCCAAAGAGCATGTTCAGTTTCCAGAACTCTCTTGGAAATACTAATGAACCATGTCATTAGGAGACTGAACACTGAAACCATATCCCCTAGGGAGTCATATCAGAATCTCAGGGGTGGTGATTGGCAAAGTAGATCAAATGAAAGTAAAATTTTATATTTGTAAAAATGCTTGCGTTACACATACTATGAAAATTAGAACTCAACAAGTCATGTTGACTGGGAGCAACACACAGAGGAATTTGTGATTACGCTGGGGGGAGGGGCCGAATGAGGGAAGCCTCCATAAGGGCATTTCAGAAACAGGAGAGAGTGTGAGAGTTTCATGTCCATCAATGGGGGACAATTTAAAAAATAATGAGCAGAAGGACAAACGGTTTGAATGGGCACTTCACCAAAGATGACATTTAGGTGACAAAGAAGCACATAGAAGATGCTCAACGTCATTAGTCACTGGAGACATATAAACTAAAATCTCAGTGCTTTGAGAATGATGTAAAAGAGAAAAAGAAAAAAAAACTGGAAACCCCAAGTGCTAATAAGGATGAACACTTAGACTTTATTGGAGAGAATTCACAGTGGTACAGCCACTTTGGAAGAGTTTGCTAGTCTCTTATAAAGTTAAATATATATTTACTATACAACCAACAACCCACACGTAGATATGTACCCAAGTGGCCTGAAAACTTATGCTTTCACACAACCTATACCTGGAAGTTTACAGCAGCCTTACTCATAAACTGGTATGTACTTCAACTGATGAATAGATAAATGGTGATACGTCCATCTCACAGAATACTACTCAGTAATAATAAGGAACAAGCTGTTGAGCCATACGAGATGGGTAGATCTCAAGTACCTTTTGTGGAGTGAAAGAAGTCAGAACCAAAAGGCTACCTGTTGCATGATTCCATTGACATGACAGTCCCAGAAAGGCAAAACTGTAAGGACAGTTGCAAGGGGTTGGAATAGGAGAGGGATTGATGACAAAGGGGGAGCACAAAGGAATTTTGAGGGCGATGGAACAATCCTATATGTTACTCTGGTAGAGGAGACCTGACTCTGCATTTGTCAAAATCCATAGAGTTGTACAGTGCAAGAATGAATTTTATTCTACACAAGTAAAAGAAAATAATCAGCCGGATTGTCAGAGGCCCCAGATGGAATGTAGACTGTGGCAGATGAACAGAACAGTATTATGAGTGAATGCTTTAACCATGCTTAAGGGGGTGGGGAAGAAAGGAGACAACTTAAATAACTTTGGAAATAGTGTTTTGAGTGGATACCGCAAGGCTAACGACAAAAAATGACTTGGATGCAAAATTAGAGTATACTCCAGTGAGTCAGTTCGTCTCCTACAGGGCGTGGGTTAGCAATATTGAAACTACTTTACCTGCATGGCGGAGTTGAACAAAGTAAATGTAGTAGAGAGAATGAGAGCCAGGTTTCTTCTGGTCACGAACACCACTGCCCACAGAATAGCAGAAAAGTGCTTTACTGTCCCATTCACAGCCTTTGACAATCCGAGTCCAAGCGTCTTGCCAGCCTCATACTAGATCCTTCTGTAGCCTCTGGTTCCCAGACAGAGGGCATCACCCACTGTTCACGGTTCCTTACGTGGTTATCTGCATTCACGCCTGGTTCCTTATTCCTGAACTTGCAACTTCTTTCTACCCCTCACCCCGCCATCCATGTTCTGCTCAAGGCCTTGTTCAAACCCACTTTCCTGTGACTTCTCTTTTGAATGCAAACCTTTCTGGTGCCCTACGCATGCTCTTTGCTCGTTCTTCAATGGCATGCTTAATTCGTTCTGCATGTGTTGGCTGGTGTTTGGGGTCTATCTCTTCTACCATGGCCAAGGTTTTGGAGGGCATTGACTGTGTCATATTCTTTTTGGTTAAACCTTCATGGCATTGTACAAAGTGGGTGATCCATGGAGGTCTGATGAACGTGAGTTCTCTGGGCAGTTCAGCTCAGCCTCTGTGCTTCGTTTAGTATTTATAGCGTCCACAGTGAGACAGGTACGGGACAGAGCTTGGCAGCATCTGCTCTGCCACTCCCATTTCCAATGAGATGTGCAATGAAACTCATCACATAAACTTGCTTTTAACTTTTTTTTAAAGATCTTATTTATTTACTTGACAGCACAAGCAGGGAGAGCGTCAGGCAGAGGCAGAGGGAGAAGAAGACTCCCCACCGAGCAGGGAGCTTGACGAGGAGCTCGATCAATGACTTGAGCCCAAGGTAGATGCTTAACGGACTGAACCACCCAGGTGCCCCAGTTTTATTTTTTATGTTAATTTTTTTTTAAATAAAAATATAGGTGAAATGTAGCAGCTATCTGGGGGAGAAAACGGGCCAAAACATCAGACCAGCCCATGGATAATGGTGATATTAGTCCTTTACTGTCTTTCAATTTTTTTTTTAAATAAAATTTTATTTTATTTATTTTTTTTTAATTTTTTATTTTTTATAAACAGGGGTACAGGTCTGTGAATCACCAGGTTTACACACTTCACAGCACTCACCAAAGCACATACCCTCCCCAATGTCCATAATCCCACCCCC
>NC_081571.1:29079586-29257748 GCF_022355385.1 Mustela nigripes
AGAAATGTCTGTTCATGTCCTCTGCCCATTTCTTGATTGGATTATTTGTTCTTTGGGTGTTGAGTTTGCTAAGTTCTTTATAGCTGTCTTTCAATTTTATGACATTCTAATGCTCATATTCATCTCCTCATTCGGCACAGCATTTACTTAACTAGCGCACAATCGAAGTGTCATAGTTGATAATAGGATTAGGATATGGTGGTACGTTTACATAACTGAGCTTAGAGCAGTGGGGTGGGAGAGGAGAATTTAAGAAGTTACTCAATTTTTTTTTTTAACCCACTGAGCCACCCAGGCGCCCCACTCAATTTTTTTTTTAAAGATTTTGTTTATTTATTTGAGAGAAAGAGAGTGAGAGAGAGCATGAGAGAGAAGAAGGTCAGAGACAGAAGCAGACTTCCCATGGAGCTGGGAACCCGAAGCAGGACTCGATCCCAGGACTCCAGGATCATGACCTGAGCCACAGGCAGTCGCTTAACTGACTGAGCCACCCAGGCGCCCTAGAAATTACCTAACATTAATTGGAGGTTACTTTTTAAAGAATCGGAAACTACTTAAATGATTATCAGAGTCCTCATTAAATAAACTGGAGTATACACATACCTTGTGACACGTGGTACCAGCGTGGGAAAATATGCATAATATGTAGGTTAGGGAATAGGGCAAGTTGCAGAACAATACGTATGATATGGTACAATTTATGTTGGACAAAACTTTTTATGTAAGTGCACATAAATGTAAATAAAAACATAAATTGTGTATATGCACACACATTTATAGATATAATGTATTTTTTTCTGGATGAGTGTTTACATTAAACTGTTAGTAGCAGTTACCTGTATGAAAAGGAACTGGTGGGGAAGCACAAAATGGGGGAAAGAGAAAGAGAATGTTCAGTTCTTATTCTTTTTTTTTTTTTTTAAAGATTTTATTTATTTATTTGACAGAGAGAGACACAGCGAGAGGGGGAACACAAGCAGAGGGAGAAAGAGGGAGAAGCAGGCTTCCCACAGTGCACAGAGCCCAACACGGGGCTGGATCCCAGGGCCCTGAGATCATGACCTGAGCTTAAGGCAGCCACTTAACCGATTGAGCCATCCAGGTGACCCTCTTATTCTGTATATTTCTGGGTTATTTGAATTTGTTACACTAAGTGCATGTTTGTTTGCAATTAACAGCAACAGCAGCAGCGGGGAATCCTTTAAAGAAAGAGGAGAGTCCCTGGGCAGAAGGGTGTTGGAATGGCAGTAAACACATGGAAGACCTCAGAAACCTAGAGAAAGGGGTGCTCAGTGGGTTCCGCGCAAGACAAAGCCACTGTCCTCTGTTAGGATCCATCCCCACCGCTGCGGGATGTGCGCTGGTCACTTAACAAGCCCACAATGACACAACCCTAGCAAGAGACCTGAGCATTCACTCACCCGCCTAATCACCATTACTCCTCAGTAAGGGTCAAATGGGCTTCTCTCCTGGTGGAAACCCATTGGGGGAGGGTTCGAGCTCAGGAGCACAGCCTGGAATTCACTCCCTTGTTCTTCCCTATGTTGACGCCCTCCCACACTGACAGTATTTTGCGTGTTCAATTCAATTCGTATTTGAGCCTCCAGAAGGGACCCCCAATCAACACCCTTGTTTTTATAAGCATCCATCAACAATTGTGAAGGATGTCCTTAAGTTGCTTCTTTGGTAAAGCTGTTTCAATTCATCTTTTCTCCTAATACATAGTTATGGACTCTCACAGAGTTCCTGCCCAAAGCAAGATTTAGTTGGTTGTTTTCTGTGTGAAGTTGGTGAGGGAGACAGAGCCCTGGAGGGCAGGCTTTGCCCTGAACCTTCTATACAGCCTCGAAGAGAGCTATTTCCTTCTCTACGCTTCAGTGTCCTCGTCTGTTAAATGAGAGGGTTGTACCAGGTGATATCCAGGGTCTTTACGAGCACTAACATTTGTATTCTGGTCTATGAACCTTTGCGTTATGATTTACCCTCTCTCCGGAGCTGTGTGGGGCCTGGGGAGGCCCACAGACTGACAGGAAAAATGACTTGTTGAAAGCTTTTCTTTTTTGACTGCTCCTCTGTCCTTCTGTCCCTCGCAAAAAACTAACACCTCCTGGTGCTCTAATCTGATATGGAATCTGACCGAAGGGCAAGCACAGAAAGCAGCAAAAAGCTACATAGGGACAGACACCCATTCCGTCACATTCAGAGATGAAGGCCCACTGCCCAGCACCACGTCTGGTATCAAGAAGGTGCTGGATATGAGTTCTTTGAACAAAAACATTAGTGAATAAGTGATGTCATTGGCTGGGAGAAAGGGCAATCAGATTAGAGAAAGGCTGAAACTTCCTGAGATGGACCTTGAGGGCAGCTGGAAGGTTCTGCTGGAGCCCACCGCACGCCGACAGCCTTGAGTTCTCTTCTCTTCCCACAGAGGCCTAAGGGATTGACGGAGAGTTCCCTTGGGGAGTAGCAGGTGAGACTGGCTATTCCCTCCCTACAGAATGTTCTACAAGGAAGGATTTTTTTTTTTAAGATTTTATTTATTTGACAGACAGAGATCACAAGTAGGCAGAGAAGCAGGCAGAGAGAGAGGAGGAAGCAGGCTCCCTGCTGAGCAGAGGGCCGGATGCAGGACTCAATCCCAGGAACCTGGGACCATGACCTGGGCCAAAAGCAGAGGCTTTAACCCACTGAGCCACCCAGGTGCCCCTCCGAGGAAGGATTTTTAATCCCTCACCAAATAGAGCCCTTTATTTTTCATTGACAGTTGGGAAGTGAACGGGCATCATGGAACAGACTCAAATGAATGTCTTTCTGGGTCTGGTCGAGCAAGTAGATGGCGCTTATTTAAAGGTAGGGCAGGGCATTAAATAATTAAAGTTCGAACAATGCTCTAAAGTTATTTTGTTATCTTAAGTAGGTTAAATTAATTTGTCTATACTTTTGTTTATCCTTTAATTGGTTTAATAAGTTCTTTCTTCAAAGACAAAATAGCGATAGATTTCAGCCAACTTTAATTATCACAAAGGCCTAAATTCAGTCATTCAAATTAATTTCCTGGGAAAATTATTTATTAGCTTCCACAGCCGACCCTTCCGAGGCTGCTGCCTACTTATTTGTGGTGTCCATCCTCCTTGTCTGCTCATATTTTACTGTAATCTCTCTGATTTTGAATTCTTTCTTTTTTCCACTTCTTCCTTTGTTCCTGCTTGATCTTCTAATTTTAATTCCTCATAACGTCTCACTGCCAAACAGCACCAAGCTTCACTGCTCCTGGTATTTCTGAAATGTTGAGTTTCCCCCCAAATGTGTGTGCTCCAAGCGAATCAACACCCATGAAGAAGGATCCAAATGTGGTTTGGTCTCTTTTTAATGCCTCTTTGAGTCCTGGTCAAAGTGAGACAGACAGTGTGGCCTGGGACGTGAAAAAAAATCTTGGCTAGTGGTCAGTAGTCTAGGCCTGTGATTTAAAGGACTTGGGTTCACCTTTCTGGGCCTCAGTTTCTCATTGCAAAAAGAGGCTATTGAAGCTGACTGGCCTCTGTGTTTTCAGTTTTGACTTCTCACTGTGTTGTGAGAGGCAGCATTTGGAAGTATTTGGTATGATTTATAAGTCATTTTAGGTCATCCAGAAAGGGATAATGTAAATCTTGAAAAATACAACTAACAGGATGCCCATGAGACTCATGTAATCACCTCTCTTCCTGGAAAGATTAGGAAATTGTGGTTTAAACACAAAAGGCCCTAAGTTGCAGTCCTGTACTCACTGATTTAAAAAAAAAAAAAAAAAAAAAAAAGAGCTAAGTCGGTATTTTCCTTAAGAAAGAAAGAAAGAAAGAAAAACTACAAACAGTATGTTTTGAGGCGAAAGGAAAGTAAACAAGCATGAAAAAATGTTTATTACAATTTTTAAACTTTCAGTCACATGATTGTTCTGGAACACAAAAGCCTCCCCTGTTTTTGTTACTAAGTGGCCTATGATTTAAAGCTCCTGACAACACCAGCCACTCACAATGACACTGTCCCCCTTTCTTCCCCGCACGGTCCTAGCAGACGCTCATTTGTATGTATGGTTTCAGCCTGTCTGCAGTGTCTGGCCGGAGGGACAGATACTAATGGCATATGTTAATTACTATCCAACAACTTCCTTTCATTAGAGTGTTTATTAACATTTTCACTTCTGCCCATTGAACTAGCTGGCACGGGAGTATGCTGGCAGCCCTGAGTTCACGTGCTGTTTTCACTTCGGGCTCCCACGATAGAATAGATTTTTTCCTTTTGGGGAATGAAACCTTTTCTGTCTCTATGTCAGCTGAGAGCTTCCTGGAAGAGGACACCAAAATGGCAACTGGGAAACTAATGCCTGGCTCTGTGGCCCACAGTCAGAGTTGTTCTGGATGTGTTTTGCTGCCATACCATGGGAGGTATCTGTCCATCTGTTTCAATATCTCTTCTGCATCCTTAGTGGGCACCAGATAACCCTTCTTCTAACTATACACACCCAGAAGCTATGAAATAATTTGTGTATTAGTGAAACTACAAACTACCTTGGGAGGCATAGCAATCTTCTCTAAAAACAGCTCTAGACTGGATTTCTCCATAGCAAGAGAAGATAGAGTTCACTGAAATTTGGTATTATGGGCATTGAGGAGTGGGGGTGGGGAGCCAGCTAGCAGAGGAGGCTAGCCAGTGGAAAGGTCTGAAAGCCCAAACTTTGGATAACATGATGAACTATGAACATATTTTACAACAGCACAATTAACCATAAAGAGGTCTTTAGATCTTCCCACGTCGTCATTGATTGCGTGTGTCCCTTTAAGGTGCCCGGAGGAGGGAAATGGACAAGTCACCACCAGAATGACAAAGCTGGAATGACACGGTAGACAAGTGTTTTCCAGTGTTCTCACCCAGAGACATGTCCCAGCAATCACTTGTCGCAGAACATCAAGTGTAGGAGAGAGAGCAGAATCCTGAAGAAGCCTTTCTTAGACCGTCACTTCGTCGGGAAATCACAGTGGATTCCACTTTCAAGGGGATCGGAAGTTTTGTTCTCATCTGCTCAGGCTGTTTTGCTATAAATATTAGACTAATAGTTTTTTGTTTTGTTTTGTTTTGTTTTTTTGCTTTCATATTAGAGCTCAGCTTTTGAATACCATGCAAAGAGCAGTGATTTTGCCAAGGGAGTTTCACGGTTGCAAAGGCCTTAGGGCTTCTTTTTAAATTAAAGCTAAAGCAAGCCTGGGCCTTGTGTATTAATCCTGTGAGGAGGCTACACTCTTTTCTCTTCTCGCCCCTGTGTCCCAGGCACCAGACCCAGCTGGCTCCCAAGGTTATGTGATCGAAAGCCAAGGCCATACTCAGTCACTCTCTGCATGGGTCTGGTGTCGAGGAGCTCTGGGAAGGAAGGTCTCTGGCACTGCTGGGGGTGGGCGGATATTGGAGTACCACCAACCGCAGTGGGGAGGCTTTCGTGAGAGGTATTTATCTAATCCACAAATACTTGTTACCTACATACAAAGCTGATATTTAGCCATGAGGCTAAATGACTGTATCTGCTAGTTTTTGTTTTTTTTTAAGATTTTGTTTATTTATTTAACAGAGAAGGAGAGAGAGAGAGATCACAAGTAGGCAGAGAGGCAGGCAGAGAGAGAGGAGAAAGCAGGCTCCCTGCTAAGCAGCCCGATGCGGGGCTCGATCCCAGGACTCTGGGATCATGACCTGAGCCAAAGGCAGAGGCTTAACACACTGAGCCACCCACGTGCCCCTGTATCTACTAGTTTTTAAAACATCAAAGTACTTCCCTGCTGATGGTGAAATGTCACTACCCTGAGCCTTCCCAGTAGCCTCATCTGCCCCAGACACCGTCCCCTCACACCTCCTGAATTCCCTAAGGCCAAGCATCCTCTGAATTCCCAAAAGCAAGTACCTATGAGATTCGCACTTCACCCCACAAGGGCTTCTAGGACTCTGCTCCAACACCAGCCAAAAGAGTACTCACATTGTGTGAAAAGGGCAGTCACCACTGATATGGGTGTAAAGAGCTAGACTCTCACCATTGCCTCTAATGTCCAGGCACTAAGCTGGGTATGAGTGATACACAGAAGAATAAAACATGGACCCCTGTCTTCCAGGGTCTCCCAACTCAGTGGAGACTATCACAAAAAGAGCTTTGCTAACGCCCAGGAATCCTGAGAGGATGCCACTTTGGTGAAACCTCTTTGCAAACTTGAACACTGGACTGTATCAACGTGCTAGATGCGTCAAGTTCTCTGGGACGGATTCGCATCAGCCAAGCTCTCGAGAGACGGCCATGTAAACCCATATCACAATTTATTAACCTGTGATGAGAAATGAGAGCCTCTCAGCAGAGTGGACATTTGTGTCACCTTGACTAACACGTTCTCTCCCAACAGGAAATGAAATAGGAAGGCAAATGGTAATGAGAACAGAGCTCGGGTACACAGCCTGAGTAGGGGATTTTAGAGGGATGGTTTTAATGTCAAAGGGTGTCACATTTTCTTAAGCTCATGTGTTCATTTCCTCTTGGGAGATGGACCTGCCAAACAGATAGGACTGGATGTTCCTGTCAGCTCACCCATGCACTCTCCCTCCGTGCGAGCCCTTCCCCTCTGACTCCCACTTTCTCTTTCCATGCAGACCTCCTCTGTTGGTTCACTCATTCTATCTTTAGATCTGTTAATACCTCCAGCTAAGTTCCAGCCAACTCTGGCTTGGAAGCCTCTCTCTTTCAAGTGCCCCGTACAGATCCTGCTCTTCAGGTTGGGTTGTTGTCTTTTAACCCTTTGCTTCTTCGATTTGGCTAAACTTCGGAGGCATCTAAAAAATCTTAAAAAATACCGATGTCTGGTTCCCACCCCCAGAATTCTGATTTAATTGATACAGGGTGCAGTTTGGGCATTGAGGTGTTTTTTTTGTTTTGTTTTGTTTTGTTTTTTTCCAGACCTCCCCAAAATTTACAAGCAGAATCTGGGGCTCCAGAAGAGTTGAAATTCAGAGAAAAGAGCTTTGAATTTAAACCAAGCTTGAGAATCGCTAATATTACTCTCAGAGTTGGAGGACATCTTGACCTGCACCAGCTTTTAACGCGTGCCGGTGCTCTGGTCCCAGCCTGAGCTACCAATTTACTTGGTCCGGAGTAGGAGCCAGGCATGGGCATTCTTCCAAAGCTCCCCAGATGATACCAATATGCAGCCAGGGTTGAGATTCAATGGTCTAAACATTAATTTTGGTATCAATCAAACTGAATTTTTGGTATCAATTCCTCCCTGGACTTGGCATTGCACAGAAGGGGAAATAAGAGATACATGGTAGGGAAGGTCTATAGAGGTAAGTTTTTTCAGAGGAACAGTAGGGGCCTGTGTGGGTAAGCCCAGTGGCTTCAGTAGGATGAACATGCGGGAGGGTGGGGTGGAGGAGCTCAAAGTAGTTTCTTTACGTCTCCACCAAGTATATGTGATTTCCCTGCCACAGACATGGATTGGGATATATACTCTTTTTTTTTTTTTTTTTTTTTAACATATAATGTATTATTTGCTTCAGGGGAACAGGTCTGTGATTCAGCAGTCTTACATAGTTCACAGCGCTCACGATAGCACACCTTCCCCAGTGCCTCTTAAGGAGTATCTTCGAGTAACTTCAGCAGAAGTCAATTAAGTCACTGGGTGTACCTGAGGCAAGTTTTGTCGGCTGTATACTTTTCTATGGGAAACTGACTTCTTGCCTCTTCTGAGTACTCTCTTGGCTGGTCCTCTGTGCCTTCCACCTAAGCCCCTTACTGTCGGAAGATCGCCATCTTGAAAGAAGCTTAGCCACATTTTGGTCCATATTCTCTTTCAGCAGTAGCTCTGTTTAGCAGAGAAGCAGGAGGCTGGGGATTCCCAGACTATCATCTTCCTAAATAACCTAAGGGTTTTCCACTTTCCTCACAATTCCCTAATTTCCTGTCATCGTTTTTAACTTTTCCAAAGAGCATTACAATTCATTTGGGCTTTCTGGGTGTTTGTAGCCTTGTCTGATCGCAGGGCATCTGGGAAAGCCATTAACTCCACTTTGTAAGCAACTTAAAAAAAAAATGCATTCCGAGGAGAGGAAAAGGCAATGGGCAGGGCCTACTCCAGTGCCTCCACCCTTCCTTCTCCTGGGACAGCCAGAGTCGCAGGCTTTGGTACTCAAGGATTTTGTGATTTTGTGTAGGGACAAGGGGGACAGAGCAGGGCCGCTGTGCAGATGGCACAGCACGATTCTAAGGGAGTATATGATCACGGGGCCTCCAGCCTCCTTCCCCTACTGCCCTGTTCAGCAGCCTCAGCAGAAGTACTATTCTTTGAAATTCATCTGTTCTGGGACCCCAGATTCCGGGACCCCAGATTCCGGGGCACATTTGTGTTTCCAATACATGCAAGCACCAGAAAAGTCCCTTGTTTTCTTTAAGCTTCATCTGCTCATCTAGGAATTGATAGGTGTTTTCTAGGTCCCAACACTATTCCAAAAGTCACTTTCTCAAGGCCAGTGGGAGCCCAGCTATTTGCACAATAGAAACAATTTGCTTCTAATCTCTTGGAGAGACTGAAGAGAACATTAATTTGAAGACTTGGAGAGCCAGATCTGAGGCTGACTTCTCTCTGGCCCTCTGGAGTTTTACCCATTTCAGATTACGGTCTCTTGAAGCTCTTCCCTAGCGTCTTCACATGACGATCCAGTATCTCTGAGCAAGCAACCACTGCGAAAGCCCCCCGAAAAGGCGTCTCTCTCTAGCATTCAAAGAGGAGCCACGCTCAGCGTTTTATAATCTTGTAACTAAATATCATAATTAGATGTGGTCACATAAAATAGCCCTCCCTCTCACTGTAACTGATGAGCTACAAATCTAAATTTTCTTTGTTTTCAGAATCCACAGTGTAGACACACACAGGGTCTTTTTTCCGCATTTGCAAGGTCATGTATGCATCGCTGCCTCATTGGTCTCATCTTTGACTTCCAGATGCTGTAATGAACGGTAAGCCCAGATGAAAGAGAATCGGATCCTTAGGAGACTGATAGGTATTTGGTGTGGTGTGTATGTGTTTTTATGTGTGTGTGTGTGTGTGCACGCGCGTGTACCCTGAGAGGCAGTTCGACTTCTTCTTTCAATGGCATTTATTCGCTCATTGTTCAAAGTAACAAAAACTTCCAGGAGGCAACTGTGCTAGGAACACATTGTTCTTCTCTTGTTGCCTGCCCTCTGTTCTAAAAAGAATTTCTCGTAATTGCTTGATGTTACCCGGGGAGACCCATAAAGATTTTTGGTTGGAACAGTAGAATGTTCGAGCTAGCAGACACCACAGAGATGATCCGTCTGATGCCGGCACCAAGCTTCTACACATGAGGAAGCAGAAGTGTAAAGTCACACAGCACGTTTGTGGCAGGGAACATCCAGGTCCCCTTGACTATGTTCCTCCGGAGAACCTCAACCCCCCACTGTCGTTACAGACATAACCCTGTTTTCCCCACGCCTCCCTACCTGAAGCTGGACTGCATTGTTAATAATGAACCAAATTTCACTACTTCATGACCATTCCAGCTCAGCCAGGATACCCTCAATCCTCTGTAAGATGGTTCCCCAGTTTTCTGGAAGTTTCCACATACTCACAGACAAATTTATTCTGGTGGGTCTACCAGGCCACTCTTCCCCACGAAACACCTGCGGGCACTGCTATCTCATGCCACAGCATTGAAAAGCAGTGGCATTCCCAGAATGCTAGAGTTGCCTTGACTCTGGTCCCACTTCCTTTTAGAAAGGCTCTCCTTCACCTTATAGTCACATGGTGGGCTCAGGGAAGCTGCTTCCTCTGGGCTCCAGTCTTTTCTGTAAAGGACTCACACAGGAGTCTTGCATGAGTGGTAAGTGACTAAGTGTGGATGTATGTGTGTCCACAAAACAAAAGCGATTAACAATCTACTGAGAACTCTTTACTAAGAACAAGCTGCCCAAACGAGGCTCCTGCTCCCCTAGAGACCTTTCCCAGAAGACTCCTCGGTTGTCTAGTACAAATAATTGTCTTCTAGGCCTACCCCAGTGGTTTAGGATTTATGCCCACAGCTGAACTCCAGCTTAGATGCAAGGTGGATCCTTACTAGACTAGTAGTTTTCTTCTTCGAAGTCCATAGTGTTCACTGAACGTTAAAGGATCCAGTTGGCTTGAGGGGCAGGGTGTGATCTGACCTTTGCTATGAACATGGTCTAAATAAGATCGTAAATAAGACAGTAGTTTTCCCCCACCTGCTCTCGCTGGTAGAGACCAATAGATCCAGGCTCTGTGGGGCCTGAAGCTTGTATGATTTTGAGTACCATCTTTAATAAAAGGAGTACAAAATGCCAAATACAAAGTGTCAAAATGAATCTTGGTCTAGAATGAGTAACAAAATCACAACCAATTTTAAAATTTAAAAAGCTGAAGTATAACAAGAACTATAAAAACTACAAAAATATAGTATCTATTACTGTTTGACTGCCTGGTATACCTCTCTAATTTCTTTTTCACTACTTTTTTTTCCTGCATACTTATTGCTTCTTTTTTTCTTTTTTGGCCAGGATTTTGTAGTACCTTTTTTAAAAAAAATTATTTTTATTAACATATAATAACGTATTATTTGTCCCAGGGGTACAGGTCTGTGAACCATTAGTCTTACACACTTCACAGCACTCAGCATAGCACATACCCTTCCCAATGTCCATAACCCAGCCACCCGATCCCTAACCCTCTCCCCCCACCCCCGCAACCCTCAGTTTATTTTGTGAGATCAAGAGTCTCTTATGGTTTATCTCCCTCCCAATCCCATCTTGTTTCATTTTTTCCTTCCCTGTACCCCAACCCCCCCTCTCTGCCTCTCACATTCCTCATATCAGGGAGTTCATATGATAATTGTCTTTCCCTGATTGACTTATTTCACTCTGTAGTACCATTTTTTATAGTGATAATACATAACTTAGGCTTTACCCTAGCATGGTTGATGGTAACTTGTATTTTATTACTGATAGAAGAGTTTCTTTCAGCTTTACAATATGTTACTGGTCATCTTGTGTAAACTTCTAGGATTGGGAGAACTTCTATTAAATTTCTTTGATATACTAGCTATAAGATTTCAGGTCAGTTCAAGTTTGCACAGTAATCTTCAGTGGTCTTTGGCTTGATGACACTCATTGCCTGGTGTCATAAGGGATCCACATAAGTGAAGTGACCTGAAGCTTAAGCCTCCTTTATCTCCTGCCCTGGCTTCTCTGGAAAATGAGTAGAGAAATGCTCACCAAATCCACTTCTCCCTGCCCATCCCTCCACTGGCCACTATGCTGGGGCCAACTCTGCAACTGTTTCTCAGAAAGGGTCAGAGCCTAGAACACATGTGTCTATGAGAGCTGGGGCAGAGAGGAAGAAACTGCTCTCGAGCTGACTTTTTTCTGATGCTTAAAGCTCTTCCAGCTAATAGCTAGTAATAAATAAATGGATTCATTTATGTGGGATCAAGTCACTCAGGAAATAGGCATGAATTAAAATTCTCAGGGTGTCACAGTAGGGCATCACGCTCACTGTGTCTTTCTTCTTGAATCCTGCAGTTTTCAATTAGTGCTACACAGAGTCTGGGTCTCTGGAGGTTCCTCGGGGGCTGCCCAGAGGGAGGATGGGGGAAGGTGGTGGAGTGCTCAGGGCAAGGGGGAGGGTCAGTGAGCAGGGCCCTGGGTACCCCACTCCCTTGCTCCCATCCACCAGATCCCATCAGATTCAAATGTTTTATATCCTGAAAGATTTCCATTAAATTAAAGTGCTTTGCTTAAAAGAAAAGTCTGAAGCTTTTTTTCCAATCAGTTCATTTTCATCAAGAACAAGCATTAGGCCCCCAGAGATGTGTACTCTTGGCCATTTAGAAATATTGTCCATTCATTTGCCAATGATTACTAGTCAGAAACACTTGCAATTAAATGATTTTCTTCTCTGTTCTGTGTTTCACGACTACATGTTCATCTGATATGTAGGTCAGCTTGTTTTAGGGTCGGATTATTTTTGCTTTACTTTGCTTTCAATTTTTTGCTGTTCAAAATGCAATTGTCTGAATAAAAACCATTTTGTTTCAATTACTTAACACAGATACTCTGGAAACACCAATAGTCTCTTGGTACAGCAGGGACACATCCACTGTTGGCATTTAATAAGGTTGTTGTGTGTGTATTTTTTTTTTTTTTAACTTTCCTTTTTAGCTCTCAGAGTTATTCCTGTATTCACTTGAGGTTTGCCCTAGTATTTTTCTCTGGATTTCTTTATCAAGCTCTACATTTTGCCAACTCTTCCATTTAGGTGTTTGCTTTTGTAAGATGATTTGCAAATGAGAAATGATTAGCATTCTTCAGATGTTGTCTGTTACTTTGTTCTATATCTTCTCTTTTTTGTAAAGGTCACAGGACATGGATTACCTTTCCCTCTTTATTCTTCCTTATCTTCAAGAACTGGTCAGGAATTACATACCTCAGGCAATTAGTAAGTTAATTTATACTTCCACAAGTTGATACTTGAACAACTTGGTATTTCTGATTCCAAGTTTGCCTTCTTGGCTTCCCCACCCTGCCCCTCTTCCATGGGTTCCTTAGGAGCTGATTTTGGTTCCTTCTCCTATTCCACACCTTCTGCCTGAAACATCCCACCCACAATCCCTGCTCCAGAATCATACATGCAGCAAACCGTATCTGTTTACCTCTCACTCTATGTCTACTTTCCTAAGCTCAAGACCCATATTTTGTTTCCAAGAAATGCACTTTGTTTTTTCCAAAAGTTTTTATTATTGAAATCTAGTTGACAACAACGTTGTATTACTTTCAGGTGCAGAACATGGTAATTGGACAATTCTATAGATTCCACATGCTCAACTCTATTTAGGGTAATCACCGTCTCTCACCCAGCAATGTTGTTACAACATTCTTGACCATATTCGCTGGACTGTACGCTCCATTTCCATGACTTATGTATTTTATAACTAAAAGTTTGTACCTCTTAATACCGTTTATCTATTTCACCCATCTCCCCATCTGCCTCCCCTCTGGCAACCACCAGTTTGTTCTCTGTATTTCAGGTCTGTTTTTGTCTTTTGTTTGTTCTTTTGTTTTGTCTTTCAGATTCCACAACTAAGTGAAGTCATATGGTACTTGTCTTTCTCTATCTGATTTACTTCTGTTAGCATAATATCCCTTAGGTCCATCCATGTCGTTGCAAGAGTAAAGTAGAGAGCCAGGAGGCAAGAATAAAGTAAAAAGTCCTCTTTTTTTCCCCCTATGGCTGAGTAATATCGAGACTCATATTTTTAATGGCTAATGAGTTATCACCAGGAAGTCCCTCAAGGCCTCAATATTAAACTACTCCCTGCATAAAGAATTAAGTGCCTCCACATAATGAGATAAACCACTATGATTGCTCTATAATGTTATTGTCTTTGAGTCAAGTATAATGCCAATTTGATAATATTCCCTTCTCAGGGTCAGCCAAATACAAAATGCTAAGAGCAAGTTTAAAAGAAAACAGCTATTATTAGAAGGAATCTGCTATACTTAATTGAAGTAGCCAAACCAAGCTATGGCTCCTTGCAGTACAGGTTTTCCAGCCTTCTGGTGGCTGAACAGCCAATCCTCTGGTAGGAAAGCAGGCATGTGCCCACGCTGTGTCAGGAACCATATTTAAAAGACTATAAAACATGAAATATAGTTCCCCTATTGGAAACCCCATTTTTGAAAAAAAAAAATATGAAAACCTGTCCCTTTTTATTGGAATTAGAACAAGCTATCTCTTCCTTTCATGTGTCTGAAAGTCTAAATCATATTCATCCCTTACAGCCATTTACTTATCCCACAGATAACTGCTACATGCTTTCTTGTAGCAGGACCATTCTAGATGCTGGGAGACCTTGGAGACCAAGACTGGGAGGGGAGCTTTACCTTTAGGTAGCCAATCAACAGGTACACCAGCACATAAGCAATATAACTTTGAAGGTGATAAGGAAGGTTGGGAAATGAAGCAGAACAAGGGGAAGGAGTGTGAGGGGAGCGGTGGGCTAAGGGTGCTGTTTCAAGTAGGGAGTGAGGGAAGGAAGGATCTCTGAGAAAGCAGGCTTCGGACAGAAGTTTGAGTGAGGTGAGAGGGAGCTCTGCATAGATCCAAAGGGAGAGCATTCCAGGTGAGGCAATAGCGAGTACACAGGTCCGGAGATGGGAAGGAGCTTGATGTATTGAAGAGGAGTTATTAACTTTGTGTCCATGGACAGAATCAGAGGCCTTGAAGTAGAATGGGAAGAAAAAATTGTATCCCTCTTTTCACTAACTTCTAGCTGAAATTTAGTGTTTCTTCCACTAATAAATATGGGCAAACAAGCTGCTGCGCAGTAGCAAATTTAGGGTGACTCTGTCACCCAAAGAAATCACAGACGCTTTCCTACCACATTTAAGTTGTTGCAGATATCTGCAAATGTCATTTATGCTCACCACCACTTCAAAATTATGATGGATGTTAGAGCAGCTAGATCCTATTATTCAACATGTTGACAAAGAAGCACATGTATTACTCTATCACAAATTTGATTTTTAATATTCTGGTGATCATATTTCAGGGCGGCTGTATCCTTTATAATCTCATGCATTTTACTTTATGAATTTAAAAACTTGCTTCTGAGAGGCAATCATGGGGTTTCCCAGATTGCTGAAGGGATCCACGGCATGGAAAAGGTTGAGAAGTCATGTGTTAGAGGAGCCAGGAGGCAAGAGTGAAGTAGCAGTTTAGTAGTGGAGTTTGATCGGGTAGAAGGAGCCAGATCATTGGGGCTGGAGACGCCCCAGTCAAGAGTTGAGTGCTTATGTTAAGGGCAATGGGAAGTTAGTAGAGGCTTTCGACTGAGGGGGTTTCTTGTTTTCTTTTGGTTTGGTTTGTTTTAAGTAAGCTCTAAACCCAATGCTGGGCTTGAACTCACCGCCCCAAGATCAAGGGCCACCTGCTCTGATAGCCATTTTGAATAGGGAGGCAACATGATCTGATTTAAGCCTGAGGTCCCTCTAGCGCCTATATGGGGAAAAGATTGTTAAGGTTAAGAGTGGCATCCCGGAGATGGTGAAAAGGTCAGCTGGAGAGGTCACGATCAGTGATGTATTTTGAAGGTCGAATGGACACTTCGATGACAGACTAGATGCACATGTCGAGAAGAAAAAAGATAAAAGACTTTCAGGTTTATAGCAAGTGGGTGAAGAGTGGTGCTGCTTGTTAGTATAGCAAGGGCCTGGGAGGAGTAGGTCTGGAAGTGCGGGGTGAGGTGGCTGTGGAACCAAGAGTTCTCTTTTAAGCAGGTTCTACTTGAAATGCCTACCCACCATCCACATGGAGCTCACTGGGTACGAGTTGGGTATGACTGTGGAGCCTGGAAAGGGGATAAGGACTTAAAATCTGGGTCCTGGTTATACAGTTGATATTTGAAGTCATGGGGCTGGAGGAGATCACCAGAGGAGAGAACACGGCCAGCATTTAGAGGTCTGGAAGAAAAGGAAGGAGCTGGCAAAGTTGAATGAAGAGCACAGCAAGGGAGACGGGAAGGTGGTAGGGATGTTGAAAGAAATACTGGGAAGGAAAGAAGTCCTTAGAATCATAAAACATGCCTTAGGGCAGATGTCACAGAGTACTTTAAAAACCGAATTTTGTAATACCAATAACACTGGGGAAACAGTATGAGCTCCATCTAAAACTGCAGTGTAGCCATGACCGGGTCCTAGATTTAAGGACTTCATGTTTGTGATGTGTAGACCATGGTTGGTCTGTAAGCATGTCATGTTCTTGGGCATGCTGTTTGACCACTTTGCTCTTTTTTCCCTTTTTTTCTGTCTATAAATTGAGATCCATCCATACTACTGACCTGTTTCACAGGAAGATTGTGAAAAATCTCACATACCTGCATGAGAAAATGGATCACAGTTGGTTTTGCAACATCAAGGTGTTAGACATCAGGGTGGGACTGCACTCAATTTTGTGTCCATTATGGCTTTTATTTGGGTCCTGAGTTCACTGGTCCACATCTTTATCATATGACTCTTCTAGGCCCTGTTCTAGACAAAAATGTGGAAGAAAAATTCACCTGTAGCTCTTTCATGTCTTTTTTTTTTTTTTTTTAAAGGGTGCTTCTAGACTTACTTTGTCAAGCCCTCCTGAGTCTGGATCTCCTGAGTCTGACTTCTCCAAGGGTTTCACACGATGACCACCTTTCCCAAATCTCATTCCCTGATGTGTAGTAAAGCTTCTCATTCCCTCAGGGCTGTGCCTAGATATTCATGCTACCAACTTCTCAGCCCTACATCCTTCACCGGTAGACACAGAGCCTGTGGGAATTGAGGGAACAATCCTGTCCTTAATAGGTACCAGTGGGAGCTCCTGCTTCATCCCCTACTCTTCCCCTTACCTGTAATGGAGCATGTCCTTGTGCTTTCCCTTCCTTGTCACGTGGCTAATACCACATTCTGGTCTCTTGCAGCTGTGCCCAACTTCCCCAAGTCACAAAATCCAGATATGGGAAGGACTTCAGGACAGGGTGTAGAAGGCCTGGATTCTGATTCTATGCCACCACAAGCCTTGAGTGTGTCACTTAAATGCCAAATCTCACCTTATACCTTTGGAAAACTCATGGTCTAGATGAGTTCCTGAGTCACTCTCACTCAACCACACCACAGCCTGATACGGAGGACCAAATCCTGGTAAAATGTTGGTGGGCAGTAACGGGGCTAATATGTTTCTTCTTTCTGGTCACGGATTTGAACTTTACCTTGGGTGCCTTGAGGAATTTTGTCCTTCCTTATTCCCAAGCATTATTTCAAGCATGTAAGTATTGGGGCAGGCCTACAAGAGTAAGTGTACTTCAGATAACTGAGCCTTTTAGTAGACCTCAAACCACCTTCTCCACTTCTATCTATGGACAGTCTTGAATATGAGGACCAGTTACTTAAACAAAAGGGATATGGGGGCAAGTCAGTGGAGAACCAGATGGTAAAAAATCGTTGGGTTTCAGGCCATAGAGTACATCTGATTCCAGAGATAGACTGATGGAAAAACAGAAGACTGCAGGTAACTGCTTGGGAGCCCCCTCCCCATCCTCAGCTGGCCTAGGAATGGCCTGACGAGGGCCCTTTCCTACTGACAAGAGTGGAGAGTCAAGATAATAGGAAAGTCATCACCAGACCTCTTAGTCTGGTTCTCAGAGGATAGAAAGAGTCCTCGGGTATCTGTTTAATCCAGAAGGATATACTAGCTTTTAGAGTCTGCCTGCCTCGGTGTTGCAATGGTTAAGAGAGGGAACCTACTAAAAGCAAGAATTTACAAATCATGCCATTCTCCTCTCCAGATCTCTGGAATCTTCCATGCTCCACTGGTGCCCACGTTGACTCCTGTGGCCTTTTTAAAGCTGGATCCTGGGGCCATTCCCAGATGTGCCAAAGGTCTAGGGAGAAGCCCCACTGAGGAGAATGGGGAGGAAAACACCACCCACCCTGCTCCTCAAAACCTGGAAGAGGAATAACAAGTGAGACTAGAAAATACTGAATAGTCTCCCTGGGGAGAAAAACGACATCCACACTCAGGCTGGCTTTGGCCTTTGTGGGGAGAGTCCAAGATCAGACAAAGGGTGTCTGAGAAATAAGATCTATCACTTAAATATTCAGTTCTCCAAAATGTCTACAATTTAATTAAACAACAGAGTTGATCTTCTAGCTCTTGAGGAGCTCTTTTTAATTAAACTTTGCATTTCTTCTCTCTGCTCTGCTGAGGCATTCCAGGGTGGCATTTGGCTTTGAATGAGCAGTCATTCTGGCCACCCACAATGGTCTGGAAAAGCCCCACTGCTGAGTTAACAAAATTCTTCAATGAGAATATCATCGACTTTTCATTTTCACCGATATCCAGAAACTTTCACTAATGTTAATGAAGCGTGTGTGTTATTTTATTCCTTTTGTGGCTGTCTGCAAAATACCTCTATGTAGAACTCAGATGTTGACTAAGTTTCAGGCCAGATTTCAGTTCTTCCATCTGCAAAATGGCGTCACAACGTTGACTCTTCATGCAAAATGGTTTCACACTTTGAGCAAAGAATAAAAAGCGCATGACAGCATGTGTGGTGTGACATCTAAAACATGGCATCATGAGAAGCCTGGATACCAATCGCTCTACATTACAGTGGGAAAGGTGCCACTGCAGAAATTGCTCAAATCTAAGAAGCAACTTCGATGCTCAGAGTGGAGAGAATCGATCTAGGGCAAAAAAGACATTAAATGATGATGTAAACATTATTCTCACAAGCTATTCTAGTTTGACCTGAGACAGCATTCTGCGTACTTTGAAGAAAGTTGATTAACACGTAGGACTGAGCAAACAAATGGACAGGCAAGCAAGAGAGGGGTGAGATGAGAAAAGTTGGGTGAATGAGGGTGAACGACGTGGTCGTTGCCTTCCTATGACACTGGTTGTAAGAATTTGAACTGTGCGGCCATTTCCTGCTCTGTAGAAAGATACTTCACAAAATACTGTTTCCACCCAATTCTCTACCACAGATAGACACAATCTGAGTGTCTCTATCTAAATTCTTGGAAAAAATGGGTCAGAGTGGCATAAATTTCAGATTAGAAACAAAATACACCCAAGTAATGCAGATTTCTAAAATCCAAGATCAACCTTGATGGACCTGTGTTCAAAATATTAGTGTAACCTCCCCAGCGAGTTTTGTTACATGATGTTATTTTAGAGCATGGCAAACAACTCCTAGAACTGATCATTGGAATTTTTCTTAACAATTTGCAATACAGAAGGCCTGGCAAAACTCTTCGTTGCTCTACCATAACCATTAATATGTTGTGCTTTGGGATAGCCAATTAATTTTATAGCCAAAGCTAATTAAGCCAGAATTAATTGCACTATAATACATATATAAGAAACGGGAAATGTTAAGTTGAAAGGGAACCAAGAAGTTTTTCCAAGTTTGACTCTCTTCTTTTTGAATACAACCATATGATACATTCCTCTTTTTTCTTCTCTGTACGAAAGCAGGGTAATTCTGGTGGTTCTGTTTTGCTGTCTTTGAGGGTTTGTTTCTAAAACTAGCATAAGCAATTTGAAAATGTTTCTTTTTTTTATTCCTGAGGGAAAGCAAGGGTCTCTGGAAAGCATGCTCTCCTTTAAAACTGACGAATGTTAAGATTATCTACATCATTAATGAGCACAAGTGGCTTGAAATATTATACAGGGCAATCTGTTCTTCTTAAGGGCAGGACCAGGAACATAGCAACGGGCAAAATAAATCCATTCCTAATAACAAATGAACAACCATGGAAGAAAAGTGCTGAGATCTCTTCCTAGCACAAAACAAGAAACTAAACTATTGAAGGAAAACAACTATTGCTAGTTCTAAAACTCATGTAAACAGGATTCTGAGCCTCACTTTCACTGTGATTTTCCAAACCTTTGGGAAACTGACTTTCTCAGCTGGGCCTGCTGAAAGCACACATATAATGGACTTTATTAAGTAGTTAAAATTGAGGTTATGACTACTCATGAACAACTTTAGCTAGTGGAGGTTTTGGGTAGCATTGTTTTATATAGGTCAAAGGCCATTAAAAAATAAACTCTGAGATCTCATAACAAAATATACGTGAAGATCTTTTTGAATGTTTAATATGCATGGCCAATGTAAGAAAGTATTGTTCCGTGTCAACATAGGCTGAACATATGACCAGGGGCTTGGGACTGCAATTTGGATGCAACTCACAGTGATAGTTATTCTAAATGATAATAACCAGTACATGTACCCTTTGCCATTGAATTTGAATAAGGAGAAAGGGGAGAAAAGAAAATTTGTATTAGTTAATATTTGATTTTCAGATAACAGGAACCCAAGTCCCACTAAATAAAGGACGTTTATTGGCTCATGTAAAACTTCAAGTCCAGATAGGGAGCTGGACCCAGAGAACTGAGTATCATTTGGTATCTCTCCCTCTCTCGTTCTCTTTCTCTGTTGGCCTCATCTTTTTCCACTACCAATGTTCCTTCTTCAACACATAGGAAAGATGATGGTGTATTTTTCTTTAGAGAAAAAGAACATGTATATGTTCACATATATGTGTATCTTTATCTACACCTGTCATAATGGCTAAAATTGATGACACAAGAAGGAACAGGTGTTAGAGAAGATGTTGAGAAAGGGGACCCCTCTTGCACTGGTGCAGCCACACTCTGGAGAACAGTATGGAGATTCCTCAAAAGTTAAAAGATGGAACTACTCTATGGCCCAGCAATTGCACTACTAGGTATTTATCCAAAGAATATAAAAATACAAATTTGAAGGGGTACGTGCCTCCCAATGTGTATAGTAGCATTATCAACAATAGCCAAACTATGTATGGAGAGAGCCCAAATGTCCATCCACTGATGAGTGGATAAAAAAGATATGGGGTGCCTGGGTGGCTCAGTCAGTTAAGTGTCCAACTCTTGGTTTATGGCTCAGGTTGTGATCTCAGGGTCTTGAGATCAAACCCTGTGCCAGGTTCCACACTCAGCACTGAGTCTGCTTGAGATTCTCTTTCCCTCTCCCTCTGCCCTTCCCACTTGTGCATGCTCTCTCTAAAATAAGTAAATAAATCCTGAAAAAAAAAAAAGAAAGAAAATGTGGTGTATATATATATCAATGGAATATTACTCAGCCATTAAAAAATGAATACTTGCCATTTGCAACAACATGGATGGAGCTAGAGTGTTTTAGAAGTCAGTCAGAGAAAGACAAATACCATACAATCTCACTCAAATGTGGAATTTAAGAAAGAAAACAGATGAATGTATAGGAAGAGGGAAAGGAAAAAAAGGAGAGCAGGAAACAAGCCGTAAGAGACTCTCAATGTTAAAAAACAAACAGGATTGGTGGAGGGAGGAGGGTGGGGGATGGGCTTGATGATTATTAAGGAGGGCACTTGTTGTGATGAGCACTGGGTGTTGTATATAAGTGATTAATCACTGAATTCTATTCCAGAAACCAATATTGCAATATGTTTACTGAAATTTAAATTTTAAAAAAAAGGAAAAAAAAATTTTAAAGGAATTGACTCAGAATTGTGGATGCTGGTATCCAAACTCTGCAGGATGGGCAGACAGGGTAGAGAACCAGGGAAGAGCCAATGTTACAGTTCAAGTTCAAAGGCCATCAGGCTGCAGAATTTCCTCTTTTGGGTGGTACATCAGTCTTTTCACTATTCAGACCTTCAAATAATTAGATGAACCCCACCCACATCATAGAGGTCAATCTGCTTTACTGAAGTCCACTTATTTAAATGTTAATATCGTCTAAATCTTCCTCACAGAAACTTCCAGAATATTTGAACAAAAATCTGGGTACCGTGGTTCAATCAAGTTGACACATAAAATTAACCTTTACAAATTATTTCCAACAATCCTAGGTATCAGCATTCCAAATTAACAAAGAAAGTTTTTTTCTCCTAGCGTCCATATACCAAGCCCAAAGAAAGACCTTGATTAGACATGCTATTATCCCATGACCATCCCGGAAATGTCACTTCTATGGTTGACAGATCCACTAAAACCTCATGAAATGGCAAAGGGGCATTGGAAACCCTTTGTAACTGTTCTGCCATATTGTTCACTGAGCGTATGACTACATGGGACATACGAAGCCATCTTGTAGATGGGTCGGTGTTATGTAAATCCCCATCCTCTATGGTGTGGGATAAGAGATATGTGGTAGGGTAGGCAGAGAAAAGCCCATCTTTAAGTATGGGGGAAGAAAGTGTGTTTCAACTATATAATCTATGACCCTTTCATTGATCACCACCTAAACTCATTCCAGTAGGAACACACTTGACAACAATGATTGCCCTGCCCAGATTAATTGTTTGGAATCTTCTTTAGGTAATGATAAGGCTCCCCAGGTTTCAACGTGTGGATATAAGTTGGGATGCGGTATAATTATTTTCTAGGTTTTTGTATTTGATCCCCAAAATATGTTTATGCCTAAGTCAACAGCATAAGAAAATATACACTTACAGACTCCCATGGGGAAAAATTTCTCTCCCTATTTCTGATATACTTATGCCTCTGTTGAACAACTGATTTATTTCTGTCTTTATAACTTGTTGTTTCTCCCTTTCCTGTTGTGACCCACCCCCTTCATTCATTGATTCAATAGCTCCAGAGTTCCAGGCTCTGTAGAAACAGGCTAAGTGTATGTGGATGAACAGGGCAGGCATGGTTCATAGGTATCCTATGGAGAAAACTGGACTGAAACAAGTCATTCTCAGTGCAACATTGGGACCTTAGAGCTTGCGTTTGTGTACGAACCTCCCTCAGGCTCTCTCGGACTCTCACACCCTTATCTTCCTTTGATCTACTTCTCTTACCTTTAATCTTGCAATGTTTTATTTATATTTGAAAACTACCTAAATTCGTTGCAGAAGGAGACAGAATATAAATGAACGAATGCTTCTTATTTTGCAGCGTGAGTTCAGCTATTTTAGCTGATGTACTTTGTTATCTTAGTAAAATGCCCCATCAAAGAACCCTCTGAAGGCCCATTCCAGGTGGATATATAGACCAGATGGAAAGTGCAGGCCCGTTCAGTCTAGATTCTAGTCCCCAGTGTGGGCAGAATCAGATAAATAGCCCTCTTATGGGGATGTTTCTCAAATTTAAATAATGAAAACTTCTCTATTAAAAGAAATGAGTTATCATAAACCTCCATTATTGACTTATTTTTATTATGTTACTTATATACATAAAGTCATAAAATAAGATGTAACCTCCTTACATATATAGTTATTATACAACTACGAAGCCAAAACAAATTTGCTTATTAAATACAAGCAAGCCTACAAAATAAAATACACAAATCAACCATTTTAATGTGATGAAGAATGCTGGTTGCTGGAATTAAACTTCAAACACAGCCTCATAATTGATTTTATATATTTTTTGTTTTCTTTTTGTGATTTTTAGTATTGTTGTGACTTCAATAGTATTACCTCTTACATGTATTCACCTAAGTATACTTTTCAAGACAGCATTAACATTTTCAAGGTGTTGTTTTTTCGGTTCAAAAAAATCTTATTCATAAACAAAACTGTCAGTGAGAAAGTCAGGAATTTAAATCCAAATTTAAAAATAGGTCTGCAAAACTGTCTTGTTCTCTTTAAGATAAAGTTAACACCACAATGTAATTGGAACGTACATTGAATGAATAACAAATCCAATTACTGCTTGAATGAAGAACAGAAAAATGCTTCCCTGTATATTTGCTATTATGCTTGCTGCTAATAAATTTTTGCAAGTTGGTACATAGACTGATGGGATCTGCTTACTAGAGGGATACATCCTGACTGCAACAGAGCAGATTATTTTGAATGTAAAACTTTGGCCGTGGGATTAGTGAATCAACTCTCTCAGCACTTTCCTCTTTTCAAACTCCTGCAAAACTTTTGTCCACATCACATCCTCATTGGGAGTACAAGCATTGGGTATACTCAGAGTTCTATGTGATTCCAATCATCCTAATTCTTTTTTAAGATTACTGTTGAAATTAAAATGTAATATTTAAAAAAAAAATCCCAGGCCCTAAGAAAATATATGCAGCCCATAGCTTAAGAAATGTTGCCTTGCAGAATGCTTTTCTATCAGGTTGACCTTTACGAGATGGAATAACAGCCTCACAGAGTTCAGATGGAGAGGTCATCCCCAAGCCCCAAAGCCAGGCTTCATTCTCTTCTTTTCCTCTTCACCACATGTCACCATTTGCCCGCATCTGTGGAAGGACTGACCCATGGCCCATTGGCTCTTGCCCTAGATGCCAAGGGGCCATTGTCTACCTTTCCCAGATGGTCTGACAAAAAGAGGGCTGAGGAGTTCTGCAACCATGCTTTTCACACTCTAAAGGGCACATACATTCCTGTAGATTTGCTCAGTCCAGATTCTGACTTAGCAGATTTGAAGTGGGGCCTGAAATTGCCTGCCTTTCTCCTTCCTTCCTTCCCTCCCTGCCTTTCTTTCTTTCTTTCTTTCATGATTTATTTATTTATTTGACAGTGAGAGAGAGAATGAGCAGGAGGGATAGAAGGGAGAGAGAATCCCAAGCCAACTCCACGCTGAGCAGGGAGCCCAAAACTGGACTTGATTTCACAACCCTGAGATCATGACCACAGTGGAAACCAAGAGCCGCATGCTTAACCGACTGCTTCACTCAGGTGTCCCTGAAACTGCATTTCTCACAAGCTTCCAGGATCTGTGCAATGTGCTGGCTTCTGGTCCACCCTGGAGAAGACTGAGTCTAAGGCCTGTTGACTTTCTTCTAGGATGTACCTTAGGGAAGGCAAACTTTGCATCTTTTGCCCTATCTTAGGGAGATTTGCCTTAATCCTGTGTGTTGCTTGGAACTCTGGCATTTTGGCTTCTACAAAATGGAGCAAAGACTTATTAAACAGATAAACAGATTACAAGAGTCTTATTTCAATCTGAAAGAAAGCAAAGTTTTGTCAGACTCAAAATTTATAGGAATTTTTCATACCAACAGTTGGTATGAAGCTTCTATATGATTAATAGCCAAAGAATCAATAAATCAAACTCTAGAAATCCTGAATTACTTTTAATTCTTAGTGGTAAATCAATAAATAAGTTAGAAGTGAATTGAGTGATTTTATTTTCCTTTTGGGTTGGATTTCATTGACTGCCAGATTGCTTTAATGTGCCATTATATAAGCCTGTTCACAGACTGATATTTATGGTTAAGAAGTATTTTGATTTTTAATTAAATGCTGTATATTATTGGAAGAAACTCAGGACAGAACTATCTCCCTTCTGTGAAACATATGAAAATCATCCTGTATCAGTTATAAATGCAGATGGCTGTGAGTGACTGTGAATCCAATTCACTATGGTTTTAGCAGATGGTGGGTTACTTTCATCACATAGCAAGACTCTTGGAGGTGGATGGCCTAGTAGGTTCACCAGCTTAGTGATATCAGTGTCACTATCTTGGCAATTCTCCTGGTCTTTCTTTTTTTTTTTTTTTCATCACAAGATGGCTGCCTCTGTTTTAGGTGTCAGATCTGCATTTAAGGGAAGAAGAAGGAGGGTAAGGATGTCATCCTCCTTATCCATCAATTCAACCAAGAGAGCCAAACGTTTTTCAGAAGCCCCCAGCAGACTCTTACTGATGCATCATTGGCCAAAATCATATCATGTGACCACTCCTTCCCCAACCCCCAGTAATGTAAACAAGGGAGAAGTTTGGGAATAGATGATGAATAGATGAATAGATGATGAATTGATAATAATCAATTATTATTATTATTTTTTAAACTCCAAACTTCCCTTTAACTGAAAAACAGAATGTTGTTCATTTTTTTAATGCTATCTCTCTGTTGGCAGCAATTGCGGTGGCTTAAGAAATATGAGAGATACATGAAATTTCTGAAAGGAACCTCAGTCCAACGATTTCTGATTAATATGGAAAGTAGAACATAAAAGAATCCCACTACCTAAAGTTCATTCTAAGAATACATGAAATTGTCCTTAAATAAAAAAGTCATAGTGTTGTCAACAAAGTCACAGAGGCACTCCTGTGGGTCCATCCCCCTGAGTCCGCGAGGACTGCAGAATTTAGCAGGGAAGATTCTTTCTCTTACTTAGAGCATGTTTGGAGCTTTTAAAAGAAGAGCTTCCAGAAACATGATAATGCAACCGAGCTCCTATCTCCTGTCTCCTTTGTCCTTCCCTCATTTTATCACAGCAGGCTACTGTTCCCAATGGGTCCATGTCCCACTGGAGACCTCAGTCAGTGTAGCGGCATTCCCCCTCACTCCCTTCCCCAGGGGGAGCCCATCTTCATTAAGCAGCTAAGAAAGAACCTGCAAAGATTCCAGCACTTGCTCAGTCTTCGATTTCTCCACCTCTTCTTTATTTTGACACTTTGATATGATCCAGTAGTTCTTTTTTTTTTTTTTTAAGATTTTATTTATTAATTTGACAGAGAGAAATCACAAGTAGACGGAGAGGCTGCCAGAGAGAGATAGAGAGGGAAGCAGGCTCTCTGATGAGCAGAGAGCCCAATGCGGGACTCGATCCCAGAACTCTGAGATCATGACCTGAGCCGAAGGCAGCAGCTTAACCCACTGTGCCACCCAGGCGCCCTGATCCAGTAGTTCTTAGCATTAAACTTTGCATCTTTGATATATTTGTTCTGAGCTGGTCATGGATTCTTGACTTTGTCCTTAATTTCAAATTCTGCTTATAAGCATTAAGTTTTCTAGTAGCTATTTCTAAGGAAGAGTTCACTTGCTCCTGTGCATTTATCTGTGTGGAGAGTCCTTTGTTTTTCCAGTTTTGCTAGGAGTTCTGCATTTCTTACCTTTTTGCAGAACTAAGATGGCTGCTGTTATGATGTTAGGCTCACAGGTAAATAGATTTCTTCATTTATTTGTATTTCATATGCTGCCATACAGGATGCTGGTATTCTAGATCATAATTCCTGGCCTGGTCTCTACCACCCCCAGACGTCAGCCTCAAACCAGATAAAACATATTTAACGATATTTTGAGTCTTCTCACCTCTGTGCTAGGATCTATGTTACTGAAGTGCCAGAGTATAATCACACAAAATTGTAATTTCAAGAGAAGGAGAAAGTCTATTCATACATATTTAAGTATACAACAACATCTTTTTGACACCTATTTTAATGAGTTATTCTTCCAGAAGTTTTAAAGAAGATAGGGAAGGAATTTAGAAATAGGACTTAGAATGCAACGGGTTCAGTACTTGGGGCTGCTGGATAAAAGAGAGAGTTTTAAGCAAGGAGTTTTATCTGGGTCCCTTAAACTGGAAAGTGTAGGTGGGGTGGAGTCTGCATACATTATCCATCTTTATTAGGCTTGGCCCCACCCCTAAGTATGATCACTGAGATGTTGCCCTGAGGGAATCTACTCAAGTGTCTGGGGAAGGAGCAGTGACTGAATTGCAAGGGAATTGCATGGAACAAGGAAGTAAGAAACTGAAGAGAAGCTGAATCTGTCCCTCAGTTTTCCTTGAAGGCAGCCCCCATAGAGTCTTTTACCAAATACTTTCAGAGGGTAAAGGCTATAATTTCCGTGGAAAGAAAGAAAAACTATGAATTCAAAATCGGATTTTATCCCAGCTTTCTGACATAGTAAGACTAGACTGGAAGAACTCAACCTTTCTGCTTTGCTTGGACAATACAAAATGCCCCCATTTGATAAATGCTTATGGTGGTGACCCTGGTGAAAATAGGACCCTGGTGATTTTTCTGAACGAAAATCGTTCCATTAGCAAATCGTTTGCAAAGACTATGAACCAGATATTAAAAAGTTGAAAGAAACTTAGAAAGGGTGGTATCTACTAAGCTGTAATCATCAAGACAGTCAACAAAAACAGACACATAGACCAATGGAACAGAATAGAAATCCCAGAAACAGACCTACAACTCTATGACCAACTAATCTTTGACAAAGCAAGAAAGAATGTCCAATGGAAAAAAGAAAGTCTCTTCAACAAATGGTGTTGGGAAAAAAACTGGACAGCCACATGCAGAAGAATGAAACTGGACCACCTTCTTACCCCATACACAAAAACAGACTCAAAATAGATGAAAGACATAAATGTGAGACAGGGAACCATCAAAATTTTGGCAGAAAACATAGGCAGCAACCTCCCTGACTTTGGCTGCAGGAACTTCTTATTAGACACATCTTTGGAGGCAAGGGAAACAAAAGTAAAAATGAACTCTTGGGATTTCATCAAGATAAAAATCTTCTGTATAGCAACTGAAATAATCAACAAAACTAAAATGTAGTCTATGGAATAGGAGAAGATATTTACAAATGACATATCTGATAAAGGGCTAGTCTCCAAAATCTATAAAGATCTTATCAAACTTAACACTCCAAAACCAAATAATCCAGTTAAGGAGTGGGCAAAAGACATGAATAGACACCTTTTCAGAGAACACATCCAGGTGGCCAATAGACACATGAAAAAATGCTCAACATCACTTGGCATCAGGGAAATGCAAATCAAAACCACAATTAGATATCACCTCACACCTGTCAGAATGGCTAACGTTAACAACGTAAGAAACGATAGATGTTGGTGAGGATGAGGAAAAAAGGAAACCCTCTTACACTGTTGGTGGGGATGCAAACTGGTGCAGTCACTCTGGAAAATAGTGTGGAGGTTTCTCAAAAAGTTAAAGATGGAGCTACCCTATCATCCAGCAATTGCGCTACTAGGTGTTTACCCAAAGAATTCGAAAATACAGATTTTAAAGGGTACATGCATCTTGATGTTTACAGTAGCATTATCAACAATAGCCAAACTGTGGAAAAAGTCCAGATGTCCATTCACTGACGAATGTATAAAGAAGTTGTGGCAGAGCACCTGGGTGGCTCAGTTGGTTAAGCATTGACTTTTGATTTGGGCTCAGGTCATGATCTCACAGTGGTGGGATTGAGCCCCACATTGGGCTCCCACTCAGCATGGAGCCTGCTGAAGATTCTCTCCTCCTTCTGTCCCTTCCCCCACTTGCACATGCTCTCTTTCCCTCTATCACTCTCTCAAATAAATAAATCAATAAATAAAATCTTTTTAAAAAGATATAGCATACACACACACACACACACACACACACACACACAATGGAATATTACTCAGGCACCACGAAGAATGAAATTTTGCCATTCGCAACAACATGAATGGAGCTAGAGTGTATTATGCTGAATGAAATAAGTCAGAGAAAGACAAATACCATATGATTTCACTCATATGTGGAATTTAAGGAAGAAAACAGATGAACATATGGGAAGGGAAAAACAAAACAAAGAGGGAAGCAAACCATAAGCAACTCTTAATGAAAGAGAACAAACTGAGGGTTGCTGGAGGGGAGGTGGCGGGTGATAGCTAGATGGGTGATGGGCATTAAGGAGGAATGAGCACTGGGTGTTATATGTAAGTGATGAATGACTAAATTCTACTCCTGAAACTAATACTACACTATATATTAACTGACCAGAATTTAAATAAAAATATGAAAAAAGGAAGTAAAATGTCAAGATACTTTAAAATGACCAAAAAATGGATGATGACTTAAATACATACAGTGGCAAAAATATACACTTGCTCTTCAGAGCATCAAAGAGGTGTCAGTTTATGGACGAAGGAAATGATGGGTCTCTAAACACCTCTTTTGATGATGATGATGGTGACTGTGTCCTGTGTGTGGCATTTCATAGTGTGTTTCTGTGTACATGTGGTAAAGTACCAGGAGTTGTATGTAACTAAATCCTAGGGCTTGGAATAGACTTATCTCCCAGTGGCTGCTTTTCCCCATGCTGGATCTCTGGTCACACAACTGTTTTTCTGCTTTGGTTTGTATTTTTATCATTTTTCCTTAAATTTTCTACAACCTTATCACCTATCCTCCAGAAATGCTATATCCTCCTTCTTCAATAAGAAAATGGAAGCTCTTTGGTCTACTCCTCTTCAGCTTCTGTCCCCTCTGTTGTCGAAATTGATGATGTCTTTACCCAACCTTCCCTCCTTCCTGTCTCAGAGGAAGCACCCTCCTTAATTCTTTTCAGGGCTGTTCCATCTCCCTGTAGTCTAGAGTCTTGATTTATCAGTCATCTCCAATTCCTCCCCCTCTCTCTCTTCACTGGCATGTTCAATTTCCACCATCCCTGAATTAAACACACCACACTTCAATGGCCATTCCCAAGTTGCTCCCCACCTGTCACTGCTGTTGACCAGACCTGGGGCCCCATGTCCCTGGGAAACAGTTGCTGCCCTAGCTCCTTGGTTCTTCAGTCCTCCTTCCTTAAGCCACAATCTCCCTCAGAACATCAACTCTTCCTGTCCTGGGGCTGGGGGGAGTCCCATGGTCTCACTTGTTTCAGGTCTGACTTTCTCCCCTAGACCTGGTCCTGGGGACCTGGCTGGTCCTCATTTTTTGAACTTGTACTTTGCAAAGCTGTTCTGAAGATCCAATGAGATTACAGATATGAAAGCACATTAACAACAAAAACAACTTAAGAAATGGTAGCTTTTACTGACTGTAGAAAACTGACTCTAACACCTTCCCCCCAGGTACCCCCAGCCTGTCCTCCATCCCTGCTGTCCACCAGGCAACTCCCCAAGCTGAGGTAGTGCATGGAGCTCTCTCCCCACAGACGAAGTGCTGGTCTTGCAACTGTGCTTACGGGGATAGCTGCCCTCCACCCAGCACCTTCCATTCCCACACAACTTGGATTCCTCAACAGGGTCTATCTCCATAGTTTCTGCTTTGTCGGAGTGAGTGCACCACCCCACCCTCTGCTTCATGACATAATGTCTCAAACTTGGTTATACAGGTTGTGATTTATCAGCTCATTCCTTAGAACCGAAACTCTTCAAAGGTCAAAGTCCATTCTCCTAGGTGTTGAGCTGGTTTCCTGTTCTCTCTGAAGCACTTCCTTCTGCGGACTGTCTCTTGAAGTCTCTCCTCTTGTAACTGATTTCCCTTCAACCCCCATCTCTCTCTGCCTCTTCCTACACCCCTGCTCTGAGGGCCCCCTTTGATGTTGTGAACCTTTCTTGCCTGAGCAAGCTCATTACCCATTCGCTAGTAATACCCAAATCACCAGGACAGAGTCTGGCCTTCCCTAACTCCAGACCCACTGAGCCTTCAAACTACACACGTCCAGCGTTCCCCAGTCCCCTTCCTTCTTCCTGTGTCCCCTAACTCTGTGAATGGGAAACCCACCCACCTCCGCTCAAGGCAGAAAATTCAATTACCACCAACCCACCGTCACCAACTCCTCCAACTACAAATTTCATCCATCTCCACGCTTTATCCATTTCACTTCTTCCCCATCTTTTCACTGTGTTTAGTTCAAACTCTCATGATGTTTTATCTGATTTCAGTAACTTCCAGACTAGCCTCCCTCCTCACCACCTGCACTCTGGGGCCAGCTATCTTTAGAGAATTCACACTGCCACCCTGCTTAACCGCCTTTGCCAAAATCCTTAGGAAAGCATTCCATATCCTTCGCTGTCAGGCTCCGGTTTGTTCTCTTACGCCGGCCCCTTGCCAAAAGCCCCCTGGACCCAGGCTGAGTAGGACATGGCCTCTGTTTTGTTTGTTATTTCATTTTGTCAACTGATCCACTAATTTTCACTCACAGGTTTTCTCCTCTGCCAAACAGCTCAGCTCTGCCTGAATTGTTTAGCATTTGTAGATGATTCAATCCCAAAAATCATCTTTGCGTGGATATTTTTAGTCATCAAATGACATAAACACTCTACACATTAATCATAGAGTTTATAAAATTTCAGAGGAAACTTATAACTCTATGATGGCTTCTCAGAAGTGGTTGAAAGAATCATGGCCTTATGATATTAGCAGAATGATTCTCCCAACTTTGTCCTGTTAATATTGAATGCTGAGTTACCCAAACTATGGGAAGAAAATAGCACAAATAAATCACAGCATTAAGTATAGAAATAGATGTAGTCTCTTGTCTAATACATTATATTTTTTTCTGTCTTGCTGAGTGATTTTTCTAAGGAGGCTTTTGTTGGATTGAGAAAAATTAATTTTTAATCCCAGACAGCAAGCAACAAATGGTAAACAGGGGAGTGACCCAAAAGCATGGGAATTTCAGCCATCAGGCTGACTGGGAGACTGTATCTGTTTACAATATGATTTTAATATGAATTTACAACCCTAATTTGGACTTAAAATGTGTTTTTCTGGCCCCACTTGGCTATTGATTGGCTTTCATTTTATGCAGGCATGTCTTCTGTCTTAGCTGAAGATCGTCATTAACGCTACACCAGTAACCTGCTTCCTGCTATATGCTCCAGACTGCAAGGGATGTAGAAAGTTGTGATTTGGGGTTTCTTTGTCATTGTGTATGGGTCAGACATAAAGCACGTTTATAGAGCAGAGTCTACAAAATATAGTCATTGTTGAAATGAGAGGTCATTCTATTTTTACTCACTTTCACTTTAATTGCAAATTGTTAGTGCAGGAATTTCCACAAAAGGGTTATGCAAGCATGCCTAAATTGCTTGAAATATTTTCCACTTCTCTGACTTCCCATGGGAAAAGCCACTAGGTTGCATTTGTGGCATCTCAGTTGGTTCAAGCTACCTAATTGGGATTTAGAAGCTTTAAGCTGTGCAGGTTTACAGAGGGACATCCAGGATTGGAACTCCTGTCTCCGTTTCCTGCCTCGAATCTGGAAAAGTGTAAATTACCCATGAAACATACAAACCTGAATGATGGCAGCTGACATCCAGCTTCTGTGTGTTCACTGCCCACTCATTTATTCTTTAAGATGATTTAAAAAAAAAAAAAAAAAAAAAACAACGATTTGAACTCTTTGCCAGGAATTTCATCAGGAAGCTAAGTACACTATTGTGTTCTTTAAAAAGGTGTGTGGGGGGGTTCACATCTCATAGGGGAGAAATATACCCTTGGGCACGGGTAACTTTCCTGTCTCTTGGGCAGGAGCACCTAATCACTGCCCCATCTGTCAGAGCCACCTAATTGCAAACACGGGCCCTTTTGCAATGTAGTGTTCTAATGCAAAACAATTAATTAAAGCTCAGAGGGAAAGAATTGCTTAAAGGTACATACCCCCTTTAAGAAGTGTACCTTGTACTGGGATCTTGCATTGATTCTCTCTTGTACTTTCTTACATATCCTCACCCATGTACCCATGAAAATTTCATTTGTCCTACTTTTCAATTTCTGCTGTCCAACATTCAATGTAATTGAAACGAGTCAGGGAAAAAGCCAAAGTCAGCAGTGCTTTGTTTGCCTCTTGAGCTTTACTGTGCATGTAAATCCCTGGGGTCTTGTTAGAGTGCCGATTCTGATCCAGTGGGTCTGGTGCGGGGAGGCCCAGAAGCAGCATTTCAAGTGGGCTCCCAGATGTTCTGCTACAGCTGCTCCCAGACCACAATTTCAGTAGGAATGGTCTAGATTATTAGATTCTCTTGCCAGGGAATTGAGACTTCATCTTTTCAGGATTCCTGTGCAAGCCCGTCTCTGTCTTACTTATTCAATAGAATGGGCACATCCCAGGCTATCTCACCGGCTTCACATCTTCTCAAACCCACTTTCATTTTCCTCCTTGGCCTCATTGTTATTTCCTCTGGAATCCTTACGGAAGCATATCAGTGTCTAGGACGCTTTATAGATCACACAGGGAATATGTTCAAGACATGTTCCCTCCTGACGGTTTTAGAAACAAAATGACACACATCTTCTTCTTTCTATTATAACTGAAACATGGCCAGGCAGTGCACTGTTTGGAAAAATGCACTGGGTGTGAGAAATGCATCGCATCTCCCTAGGGGTCTTAAACTCATGTGCTTCAGTTTCCTTCTCAGTAAAAAATGACAACACTGAATCTGATGATCTCTAAAGCCCCCTCCTGCTCTAATACTTGATGATTCTGACAGTTGGTTTTTAATCATTTGGAGGAATTCTAACTGGCTTAACCCAGTGTATGGTCTTCTAAGAAGGGCATCCTGTTAATACTGAACTCTGTTGAACTCATCAGAGTCTGCTCCCACCTCCGTGCTCCCAGGAAGGTATTACTTGACCCACAAGGATAGCATGACAACACTGCATCCTTGTTTGTTTGTTTTTTTTTTTAATTCTAAAAAAGTTTTTTTAAAGATTTATTTTAGAGAGATAGAGGGTTGGGAAAGGCAGAAGGAGAGGGAGAGAGAAACCCAAGCAGACTCTGAGCACAGATACCCACAAGGCACTCGATCTCATGACCCTGAGATCAGGGCCTAAGCTGAAACAGAGTCTGATACTTAACTGACTGTGCCACCCAGGTGCTCCCTATTTTTTTTTTTTTCTTTTTTAAGTAGGCTCTACACATAGTGTGGAGCTCCAGGTAGGGCTTGTACTCCCAACCCTGAGATTTAGACCTGAGCTGAAATCTAGAGGCAGACAGGTAACTGACTGAGCCACCCAGGAGCCCACATCCTTGTTAGCTTATACCCACCCATCTTTATGGCTCTGAGTGTCTGGCCTAAGCTCCTTGCAGGGAAGGGAAGCAGTCACGAGGACTGTGCCTGGTTGCCAAGACCACAGGGATTGGTGGGACCAAGTAAGTATTTACCCCAAGCACATGAAGTTGACCTAACCCAAACCAGGAAGTAGGAAATGAATCTAAGAAGGGAAGCCAGAGACAAGACCTGGAGTGAGGTGGAATCGTAGTCAAGAAAACAAGATGTGATCAGAAACTGGGAGGCTTGGGAACAGTCTAGGAAACAGAATTTGAAAGGCTGCAGAGTGAGTGGTTTTGGGGAGAGACTGAAAATGTTTGCAAGGGGTACAACTAACGTTTGAGTTATTCAATTAAAGGAGCTACCCAGGGATGATTGGAGAACTTTGTGAGGGCTGAAATTCTCATCTTTTGCCAAGGACGCCTAACATTCACCTGATGCAGTAAAAGAGATGAGCCAAAGTGAGAAGAAGCAAATGAATGAATGAATGAAACAAGTCAATTTCCAGGTGACGTAATTTATTCATGATCCTCATATCCATTTTCTCCTTCTTCTTGGTGGCCATACAAGTTCCTATCCTCATTATTTCTCAAGGAAACCAAAGGGACTCCTCAGTTCTCCAATCCCTCCCAACTTCATTTCATACTACATACGGCAACAGGATTAGTTCTTGTTTGTGCCTTAGTTATTTGCATATTCTATTCCATTAGTGAAAGTAAGTCACAAATGCCTCTAGGCACATATACACCGTATTACATAGGATTTCAAGGAGTTCAGGAATCCCCTGAAGCCCTTGCACGCCCCTGAAATTGATGGAAGTCAAGCCTAGAACGTCTGCTAGAGAAGAATAAGGGTTTTCTGTGGCCAAAAGACTCTCCCTTGTTCCCTCCTTCCCTCTCTCCCAGAGCCTTGCCACCTGGCATTCAGGAATGCAGGGAGTCAGTCCATCAATACCCATTTTGAAACTGAACACAGAAAACAGGCAGGAGGCAAGGCATCGTATATTCTGTGCTCTTGTCAACAATGGTCTTTATCACGGGGTTATAGAAATCAAGGAAGGATTGGGGGATGTGACCACTCTTGAAGCTTGGAGATGTAGGCAGGTGCTTTTGAAATTGCCAGCTGATGAAAGAGATCATACCTCTCCGCCCAGCCCCGGCGCTCCTGGGAGCTGCTAACTGTCCTTGAGGAAATGTTGAGAGCAACTGGCAGACTCTGAGCCTGAGGAGCACCTCCCCCTTCTTTTCTTTGAAGATTCCTTGCCTCATCCTTTCAGTTTCAAAACAGTGTGTGGATCTGCCATATAGGAAAGGTTGCTAGGAGAAGAGGGATTAGGGCCTCAGAAATAAAAAATGAAGCTAGCCTGTCAAATGTTGATTCTAGTTTGATTTCTTTGATGGCTTTATCCCGGAAATAAGGGCTTCCAAGTTCTACTTCAAGAGAAGATATTTCCATATCCTTTGCAATTTTGAAATAGGAAATTTCTCTGATGCGAGTTGTCATAGCACGATGGAAGAGAACAGAAAAATCTGTTGTGATCCCAGGCTTTGCTCACCTCTCACACTCTTTTTCTTTTCCTTCTTTTTTTGCTGGCCTTCGATTTCATGGTAGTTGTCTTACCAGGATCCAATCAGCCTTCGAAACGGGATCCTCAACCCCTTGAGAAGCCCTTGAACTTCCCCACCAGTTCAGCTCAGGATGGGTGTCCCAACATGTGGAGAGACAGATAGTGTAATCAGCAGCATATTGATATATAAAAAACACAATCATTGATTATCAATTATGTGAGAAAATTGTGGTTTAATAGACATCCTCAATTTTGACTTCTGTCACCAGAAGAATTAAAATGATGGGGCAGGGATGGTTAGTGCTTCTTCTAATTAGTGCTTCTTCTAATTAACCTGGGAAGAAACCAGTCATTCTGTGGCAGGCTTCACGTTCAGTCATCTCAAAATAAAAGGGAACCACGTTGCAAACAGATTGAAGGTATTAAGCGAGGTACGTAGGATGATGATACTGCATTTGGAGGAATATGGGTTTAAAATTAATCAAAGCATCGCTTGATAACAGTGTACAGAGTATCTTGAATAGAAAAACCATGAAGGTTTCCACTCCTCAAATTCAAGGCCCCCACTGCATGCAGCATAGCAAAAATCAGACACAACTGCCATCAAATGAATGTCACCAGACTAACTGTTCTCCTCATCAATGAAAGGTAGGACATAGTGTACAGAGGAGATGAAGCAAATGTATTTGGAGTTTTCTAGCATGCTTCTTGCCACTCACCTATGTGGGTTTAGACAGCACTGTGGGTGTCTAGATCCCAGCTCCCCATTTGTAAGATACGAGGTTTAGCATTGTAGGACCTAACACATGTTAACACTTTCACTGTGTCAGGCACTGAGCTTGGTGCGTTAATGTATTAACTTTAACCTCTCAAGCAACTTTCCAAAGTAGATATTATTATTTCCACATTACAGAGAAGAAAGTTGAGGCACAGAAAAAAAGAATTAATTACCAGAAATGACATAAGAAAAAAGTGATGGGGAGGCGCCTGGGTGGCTCAGTCTGTCAGCATCTGCCTTCGACTCAGGTCATGATCTCAGGGTCTTGGGATTGAGCCCCACAGTGGGCTCCCCACTCAATGGAGAGTCTGTTTCTCCCTCTCCTCCCCACTTATGCTCTCTGTTGCAATTTCTGTCTCTCTGTAAAATAAATAAATAAAATCTTAAAAAAAGAACAAAACAAAAACAAGTGATGGATCCGTGATTCGAACCCTCCTCTATGGGGCTCCCAGATAGTCTCTAAGGTGCTTGGGTTTGTGTGCTCGGGGTGCTGTTGCTAAGTGTCACAGACAGTGAGCTGCTTGAGCGATAGCTGTTGATTGTCTCACAGTTCTGGAAGCCAGAAGTTCAAGATCAGGCTGTCAGCAGGGTTGGCCCCTTCAGAATATGTGGAGAAGAATGTTCCATACCTCTCTCCTAGCTTCTGGCAGGTTGCCACCAATCTTTGGCAGTCCTTGACTTGTGGCAGAATAACTCCAATCTCCATGCAGTGTTCATATCTGTCTAGATCCTCTCCTTTGTACAAAGATACTAGTTATATTGGATTATAAACCCATCCTACTCCAGGATGACCCCATTTTAACAAATTTCATCTGCAACCAATCTAGTTCCAAATGAAGTCACGCTCAGAGGTACTGGGATTAGGACTTCAACATATGAATGGGGGGCATGGACACAACTGAACTCATAACAGTGCTTATAATCTTGTTACAGTTCGAAGATAGAAGTACACAAAGAGTTGATTACTAATAGGACAGAAGCCATAGTTCCAGATGACACTTTATGTCAGAGCACATTAGTGTTTTCTGTGGTGGATAATGAGTGCTAATCCTTCAGAAACTGAAGAAAATCACACTTGGCTGGGTGAGCAGGGAATGCCTTCCACTGTGACAGGATTCAAAATGAGTGGAAATAAATGGCATAGTCCATGTGGTCAGTAGGGAGAAGACAGAGGGGTGTCGCTGTGTGTAAAACAGGATGCATTTGTTAGAAATTGTGAGATAGGTAAAGAAGAGATACTGTTCCTGTCATCAAGGAGCTCACAACTGAGATTCAGAGGCATGGACCAAATCTGAAAAAATTAGCTATCAAGGCAAAAGCTTAGGTAGGCTCCATACCCAATGCGGGGCTTGAACTCATGACCCTGGGATCAGGAGTCCTAGGCTCTACTGACTAAGCCAGCCAGGTACCCCTATCAAGGCAAAAGTTTAAAAGATGATCTTCACCATATGGAGGTTGCTGTGCAGGCAGGGAAAGGTGGTCCCCACGTGAGCTACAGAACTCACAGCAAGGCCAGCCCTCTGAGTGTCTATGGGTCAGTGGTGACGTGAGCTGGAGTTTTTTGTTTTTGTTTTTAAATGGGTGGTTTTTGTGTAGGAGAACAGCAGGGAGAGGTGTTCCCACAGAGAGGAGGTACTGTACACAAGGGAGTCAAGTCTGAGGCCTAATGGAAAGCCATCAGACTTGCCAGTCAGGCTGAAACACCAGGTTCATGTAAGGTAACGCTCTCAGGCTGCCTTCAACTTTCCAGAATCCTGCATCAAAGTTACCATCTAAGAAGGCATTTACCAAACCATGTGGCCAAAACTTGTGTTCTATGGGAGCCTGGGTGGCTCAGTCAGTTAAGTGTCTGCCTTTACCTAAGGTCATGATTTCACGGTCCTTGCTCAGCGGGGAATATGCTTCTCCCTCTGACTGCTGCTCCCCCTGCTTGTACTCTCTCTCTCTTTCTCTCTGTCAAATAAATAAATAAAATCTTATTAAAAGCCATACATAATGTGCTACCTTTTGTCTATAAAAGAAAGAAAAATATAAAATATTCTATTTTCTGATTTTTGCATGATGACACGCAGAAAGGATGTGAACCAGAAATCAGTGAAAATGGCAACTTACAGGATGCACCTGAGCCTGAGGCCGAGAAGACCTCCTTTGCAATAGACCTTGACATATGAATGGGTTAAAGATCTCAATCATCTTGCTACTTATGGAATCCGTGCTTGGGGTAGGGGACCACTGAGGACATCCTGGTTCCAAGACTAGATGTGATTCAGTTGGAATATTTTGTTACTGGTGAGATTGTTCTTTTAAAGAGTATGTAGTTGTTTTCAAATGGACTCTTTCATAGTTCCATTTTTCTCACTAAGCACTGAGAAATAGCTGTTTCTGTTCTATCCATGTACAAGCCATTACTTCCAATATCGATGTTTTATCGCATTGAATATTTACCGGGTTCCGTGGTCAATCATGAAGCATGTAAATATGGGAGAACTCATTCATAAACTACCATGATCACAGAGATTCTGTGGGAAGCCCATCTCCTCAGTTGCTTGGGAATATTATGTATAAGATTTACAGTCATTGCAGGTGGCACTTTAGAGGTTTTCTTATGTGACTGAAGGGTCCTTCCGTTACTGCTGCCACCCAGTAAGAGCACAGGCGGTGCTGTGTGCTGAGTAGAAAGGTGGGTGGGGACCAAAAGCAGCTTCCTGGTGTCTGTAGGGGCCAGCATGTGGACTTGCCATGAAGTAAAAGAAGTGGCCACAGGGCACCTGCATGGCTCAGTCAGTGAAGCATCTGATTCTTGGTCTGAGTTCAGGTCATGATGTCAGGGTCATGAGATCGAGCCACGCACAGGGCTCCAAGCTCAGTGAGGAGCCTGCTTGAGATTCTCTCTCTCCCTCTGCTCCTGCTCTATGTCTCCCTCTCTCTCTCAAATCAGTAAATATATCTTTTTTAAAAAAAAGAGAGAGAGAAGCAGCAGCTAAATTCAAGGGCTGCCTCCCTTAATCAGCATGCACCCCCACGCTAGAGAGGAGTTTCATGAGGCAGGGTTTCAGGCGTTGGATTGGCCAGCGCCCCTAGGGGAACACCATGTGCCATGCGACTGCGGCCACTGCAACCGCTCACACCCTTTGGGTGAAGGGCTTCCAAGCTCTGTTGCAGCAGAGATGAGTCATCCACCAGGGCACTTCTAGATCTTTCCTACAGGGACGTGGGCTTTCAGCTCTGCGCATCTGTTTCTTCCCAGGGAAACACAGGTTTGGGCAGCAGGAGAGCGCCTAGAGCCTTGTGGAGAAAGTTGCAGCCTCTGCTTCAGCTCTTTCAGAGCCCATGACCCTCTGCGACAAGGTGCACGTTCATTTCTTTCAGACCGCTACTGAGTACAGGACGTAAACCTAACCTTCAAAGTTCACTGGAAGTCTTCGGGAGTACTTACTATTTAAAGAAAGCAAGCAGCAAATCCTGGAAAAATGTGAATAATTACAACAAAATTGACATATCGTGTAAACTTGGATCTTATATCACTTTAAACATGGGCGCCTGGGGTGCACAGCTGTCTTTTTCCTTTATTTTCCAAAAGCAGAGGCTAGTTTATTCCTTTTTCAAGGTGGCGAGTTGTTGATCAGGTCACTGTTGCTGCGGTGAGCAGCGCTTCCTTCTTGCTGCCCTCCATGGCCAGGACATCTTCTCTTTTGAGTTTGGGGCAACCATTCCTGTTTCCTTACCTTTCTCCCCTTACCACATGACACAGTGACTGAGCAACCTCCCAGGGCTAGTTTGGGAGGAGTTGAGGGAGTTCGAATGGGGCTTTTTATTTATGACTCATTTCCACTAGTCTTACAGAGATGATGGACGGCACCGAAAAACACATCCAATTTCTGAGGCTAGATATTGGCTAACTATGTAGCCAGGCCCCTTTGGCTCTCATTGAAGGGGAAACTTAAGCTATTAGCTGAGATTAAGTGACTCATTTTGAGGTCAAACCATAAATCAGGGATAGAATGAGAATTAGAACCATAGCTCCAAAGAGCCGCAAAAAAAAAAAAAAAAAAAAAAAGACTTAAAGAGGAAAAAAAAGGGATACCATTGAGGAAGATTACTCTTTCTCCTCTGGCTACAGTGACAGACAACCTTGGCTGTGGATTATTCTCAGGGATTAATAATTCATTTCGAACCCCAGTAATGAATGAGAGTGTTCATGGACACAGGACCTTTGTGTGACAGTTCTGTGCTCTGCTCTAGAAGACAGAGGAAACAGATTTAAATGGTTCATCCATCTCTACCTGCTCCGTTGTCTGCAGGGTTGATGTACTTCAACGTAACCCAGTAAGAATTTATTTAGCACATGTTGTGTGCCAAGCGTTGTGTTAATCCTCTACAACAAGTATCAGCAATTTAAGTAAGACCCCATCTCTGTCCATAAGGAACGTAGAATTTAGTGATCTATTCCTTACCTCCAAAGATTGTTTGAACCATCCTCTTGTTGACTTATATAGTTATAAGAAGAACACAAATTTGACTTTGACTCTGAAGTATCAAGGATACACAGGGTTCTTTAACCCACTGAGCCACCCAGGCACCCCAAGGATACACAGGGTTCTTGAAGACACAGTTGCTTGGTTTCTGTTCATCCAGATGAACTGGGGGATGCCAATGGGCACATATTGACATTGGTGTCTGCCCTTCAGCTGTAGACTTGGAAAGCATATTCCAAATCTCCGGGGAAATGTGTTGGCAGGCATTTCCATCCAGATATTATTAACAAAACTAAAACAATCCACACATCGATTCTGACTCTCTGGGAGGTCCTTGATGGAAATGTTAGCCACTGGAGTTTCAAGTGCTTTTGTCCAACCAAATCTCATTTCCCAATCGGTCATAATCTTTTAAGTAGCTTTTCTGTATGGGGGTAAATAAAGTAGCATAGGCATTTCCTTGTCCGGCCACTTTTTACATTTTTCATTACTGTGACATTTTTGAAGGTTATGACTGATCCATGACTTAACGATGTAAATACCCTCAATAGCAAAAAGACTGTTGGCAAAAATATCACACAAGTCCGCCACCAGCTAGAAATCTGAAAGAACATGTTCTGTGCAGTCCATTCAGTCAACACGCATGTACTAAGCACTCTGCTAGATCTTGTGTGCCTTAGACCCCTGTCTCGATCTCTTTGGGCCTCAGCTTTCCTCATCGGTGAAATGGGAATGATGATGCCTGCCTCACAGGACGATGGTGGAGATTAAGGACAGCAGCTATGGGAAAATTCCCAGCCCGCACAGGGACGTATTTGGTAAATGAAGTTTCCTGTTACTGCTAGGGGAGAGGGGACAAAAAACAACAACAAAATATATCTATAATTTGAAGATTTATTTATTTATTTATTTATTTGACAGAGTGAGAGAGAGAGAGCGCACGTGCATGCAAGAGCATGAATGGGAGGGACAAAGGGAGAGGGAGAGAGAATCTCAAGCAGACTCCAAGCTGAGAGTGGAACCCGATGAAAGGCTTGATCCCAGGATGCTGAGTCATGACCTGAGCTGAAACTAAGAGCCGGATGCTTAATTCACTGTGCCACCCAGGCACACCAGGACAAACATGTTAATGAAATTTTCCCACCTTCTTCAAGTTGCTTCCCCCACTACTCCACTCCCACCTTCTTCACCTTTTAACAGATGTAACTTGGGGGACTTCTTCAGAAGGAAACAGAGGTCATTGCTTGGGAACACCTTCACATTCCTGTCTTCTGACCTCTCAGTCTGTACTCATCTTTGCTTAGATGGTCTCAGAGCATCACCATCTTTCCTGCTGACCAGATTAACTCATCATTCTGTGTTCTGGAGTCCATTCCTTCCCAGTGAAGGATTTCTTGCCTCCCAAAACTTCTTTCTCCTCCTGTCCTCAGGTACTTTACTTTTGGTGTATAAAGAAGCCTGACCATCCTCCGCCTGGGCTCATGAGCCTCACTCTGAACACGGCCCCCTCTTCTTTTCTTCGAAGTTTCTGGAAGGACTAAAGATTGCTCACTCTCTCACCCACTGTTCAGTTCTCAAGCCACTATCCTCTGGCTTGTTAATGACAAGCCACTGAGATACCTCTTCCCAAAGTTATCATTCATTTCCAAGCTGATTGAATTTTATTTCACTTTATTCTTTATAGGTCTTCATGACTTTTGAAACTGCTTTCCTTCTAGAAACTGCTACTCCTATGACATTGTGGTTTACTATGCTGGTCCTCTTCTTTCTGCCCTGGTCACTCCCAGTGACTCTAGGGGCTCCTTCCTTATTCATTATGCCTGATGATGGACACCTCAGTGTGGGTAGTTTTCAGTGCATTTCACATAAATTATTGCATTTTGGTCTTCACAACAAACTTTAATGAGTGTTAGTATCTCCCCCTTTTATTCACAAAAAATGTGAGACTTAGAAGTGCTAAGCCAGGGTCACCTGGGTGATTCAGTCATTAAGCATCGGCCTTTGGCTCTGGTCATGATCATATGGTCCTGGGATCAAGCCCCGCCCGGGGATCCCTGCTCAGGGGTTGGTGGGGGCTGAGATTGCTTTCCCTCTCCCACTCTCCCTGCTTGTGTTTCTGCTCTCGCTGTCTCTCTCTGTCAAATAAATAAATAAAATCTTGGAAAGAAAGAAGGAAGAGAGAAGAAAGAAAGAAAGAGAGAGAAGCACGAAACCATCTGCCCAGAATGATACGCTAGTAACGGCCAGAGCCTGAGTCCTACCCAGGGAACCAAGTCCCAGAAGCCCCTCCTTTCAGCACCTAAATGTTAGCTTTCCCCTCAACCCTTTTGGTTAATTTTAACACTTCATTTATCTTGATCTCACCTGGATGTTTTCCCAGATAAATCTAATTTACTTCCAGGTTTTAATGATAACCTACCTATATGTGGATGACACCTGGGTCGGTTCAGACCAAGAAGCAGACACCAAACCGGAACAGGATGTGGGAGAGCCTTACTTGGGAGAAATACGTGGAGCAGACACAGGAGAGAGGGAGCGCCTTGGGACCCTCAGGCCAATCACACATTTGTGAAAGGAGATTGAGGACAGAGGAGGATCAGGTAGGGAGAGCCTCGGATTGCAGCGCGGTGCTGAGAAAGTCTGTGCGGGAGGACTCCCCCAGGGTGTCCTGTGCTGTCACCAGGGGCAGGAGCGGCCCGGGGAAGTGGGGCTCAGGGAGGGCTGCAGTGGGCAGCGGTGAAGGAGCAGAAGGCTCTCTGCCAACTATGCTCATCCCAGCAGGTTCTCTGGATGGGAGACCGGAGCCGTATATACCGTAGTGGTACACCTCCGCCGTTAGCACAAAGCTCTGGTCTACATTTTCAGTCTTAACTTGTCTTTGAATTTCAGTCCCATACTCAACTGCTGCTTCCCATGTCTACCCCAGTCTCATAAAACATTGAGCTTAGCATGTCTGACACTTAACCCTGCATGCTTAGAGGTGAACCCCAAGTGCTAGGGCATTCGTTCCCTGAGGGAAGTGCAAGGAAGGTTTCCTTGAGGAAAGCACCTGGAAAATCACAAAATAGATGACCAGCCCCTGTTTCAATAGAGGATTATCCACTCAGCCATGGTTGTTACTGGCCAAGAAAGGTTTAGTCACAGGAGAGTTTCATGCTACTATTAAAACAGCCAGTTGCTAAAGGCAAATGAGGCAAGTGCTTTAGTTTCCCTGAAATTTGAGGACCTGTAGGCTTGGGATGTCAGCCTTTTAAGTGCAGTCAACAATGACACATATCTGTTGGATGGGTTTCAAGTTCAGTCACCGACTTTGCCATAGTGCTCCCTGACCTCACCTCACACTTCCCATATCCTTTGAACTTGAGAGGCAAACTCATTCTTAACCTCTCTTCAGGGAGGGATTGTTTATTGTTTCTTCGAAGAGAAACTTGAGAAGGCCAACAGTGTGGGCCTCTTTGCACGTATAATGAATTCTTGATGGCTCCGAGAAACAACTACCTAACAGAGTCTATTTCGGTTTTCAAGGATATCAAAGAAGTTTAGAAAGTCACCCAAGTTTGAGTATTTTGAGTTTAATTTCAGGGTAGGTCAATAGAGATATTACCCTAATGTGCTCTAGAGGATACTAGATATTTTGCTCCGTGAACTGACTTGTGAAAATTTAATCAGCTAACTTACCTTTCCCATCTCAGCACATCCAGGATACAGAAATGAACACTTCGCTTCTTCCAGAAGAAATTTATTCAGCATTCTCTATGAGACAATGTAATAGAAACTATAATAGATCGGATCGACAGACACATGTGAAGATGCTGTAAACCATAAATAATGCCAAATATCAGCCTTATAATTTTGATATCTAAACATAATTTCTCTAGGGGATTCCATTTTAATAACAAATCATTTATGAACTGGATTCATATTCATGGTTATTTTCTAAAGGAAATGATCTCATTATCTTCCTTTTGACTATAGGAGGAGCAGAGAAACAGCAGGAGAAAGACGGCTGAAGGAAAGGTCATGGCTATTGATTTGATTGTTCAGGCAGATGATTAACTGCCTGTGCAGAGGCAGCCCCAAGGGCCACAGAAGCTGTCGTTCAATTTAAGACTTTCCCAAGTTTCCCTCCTAATTACTGAAATCTGATCGTTGTTTCACAGGTATACATTGGTAGTTTGATAACTTAATTTTGGGGCTGTAACTTTTCCTCCATGGTCAAAACTAGCATAAGGGCTCTATGCACAGTAGTGCTTCTCCATGCTGGTGTTCATCTTTGTCTGCCAAGGTGGGAAGGAGCAAGAGCTAGAAGCCGGGAGAGATCAGACCCAAGAAACACAGATAAGGTGAGGAGAGGAGGCATGGTGGCCACACTACATGGCCACTCGTTCTTTTTTTGGAGTACTGACCAGTCCCAGCACGAACAGATACTTTCCTGGTGGAGCAAACTATTGGTTCTCTATAATCCTGTTAGCTGAGACAACCTGGGGTCAGGGGATCAGTTGCAGGTTATGTGTCACAACACAATACTACCAATAAACTTCAAGTTGTATTAGCAGCAACCATTATTATTAGGAAATACATGGGAGCCCGTGAATGGTTATTCTTGAAATCACACCTTTCTCACTCCTGTCCATTCCAATGAGTTTCTCTGGGGGAGAGACTGAGGATGGAGAGGGTTACTAATGGGCCAGGAAGAATAGGAAATCACTTCACAGCTCCTCTTCTCGGGGTTTGGTGCCCAAGCACCTCACCTGTGTTGGGAGTCATGGTGAGAATAAGGTTGCCAACCGTGGGTTCAAGAACAATTTCTCAGGAGGATCTCTGGGCCTCAAAGCTGGGGCATGACCATACTTAATGTGTGGCCTCTTTCTTCTCCCTTCCTCTCACTTTGAAGTCTGACCCACAGGTGCTTATACTTCAGATGAGCTCCTTCCAAACTCTCTCACTGAGTTGTCTTAGACCCAACTGCCTCCAACTGGGTTCTGCAGCTCCACCCTCATGGCTGCAAACATGGAAGGGAAAGAGGGAACTCAAACCACTTACCTGGCTGTTCCAAGAGGCCATCACTGGGTACTTAGCAGACTGGAAAAATGGGCAGCGTTTTCCCTTTTTCAAATCAAGCATTTAAACCCCATCTCTGCCATTTAACTGCTGTGTGACCCTAGGAAAAATTTCTGAACCTTTCCGAGGCTCAGTTTTCTCACCCGGCAAATGGAGATACAATAGCGTTGTTGTAAGGGTTAAGTGAGGTCATGTTGCCCGGAGGAAAAACTTTTCTTCTAAGAAAAGTTTATTTACATTCACAGGAGCCAATGGATCAAATGGCTTCCAGAACAGCAAGAGATAGGGGCTTATATACCAAATGGGAACAAGGGAACTGGGAGAAGGGGCTTCTTGGGAAAACAGATGGAAAGTATGACAGTTTCAGATAAGGTTTGTTAAGCAATTACTCATCTAGGCGATAATGTTAGACTGCTTTCTGGCTGTGAATCTCCTGGAGAGTAGATTTACAGGCTGTGTTTTTTGGGAGGTCCTGCTTTAGTTAAGGATTCTCTCTCTCTCTCTCTCTCTCTTTTTTTTTTTTTAAGAGAGAGAGCTCAAGAGAGCTTGAACAGGAAGAGAGGAGGGGGAGGGAGAGAGAGAGAATCTCCAGCAGACTCCGAGCTAAGCGAGGAGCCCAGTGCAGGGCTGGATCTCACAATGTTGAGATCATGACCCGAGCTGAAATCAAGAGTTGGGCGCTTAACCAACTGAGCCACCTAGGTGCCCCAGTAAGGTTTTTTTTTCTGTGGCAGCTGTTTGCTCAGATGTTTTTAGCTTGAAATAATCTCTATGCCACTGTGGTACATGTTGGGTCCCTTCAATGTCACACATACTGTGTGTGTTACCCACGTGTTGGGGTGTTACAGGAGAGGTAAAGCTATCAGAGTTCAGAGACGTTACCAAACAAGTGTCACCACCACCCTTAAGGCTGATGGCTCCCTCTGGGCACTGAGGAGTAGGATGAACCACAGAATGACAGCGGCGACGGTAGCCATGAAGGGCGTGCTCTTCCTGTCTCAAGAGGGACTCTCCATCTTCCACTCGCCAGTCTTCTACCAGGAACATAAATGAAGGCTTTCAGTCTCTACCTGCTAACAGCCTCTTGTTTGACCCACAGCATAGGAAAAAGAAAATCAAGCTGAATAAAAATAATTTTATTTATGAGGTGTTTCCTCCATATTGCACTGACTTTCTGTTTCCATTCCAATTTTTTTTTAAAAGATTTTATTTATTTATTTGTCAGAGAGAGTGAGCACAGGCAGACAGAGTGGCAGGCAGAGGCAGAGGGAGAAGCAGGCTCCCCACTGAGCAGGGAGCCCAATGTGAGACTTGATCCCAGGACGCTGGGATCATGACCTAAGCTGAAGGCAGCTGCTTAACCAACTGAGCCACCCAGGCGTCCCTTCATTCCAATTTTTAAGGAAGTCCTATTCCCTATTTTGTTTGTGGTACAGTGTGTATAGCTGGGAGTGAAGACACCTTGGGAAAAAAATCCTGTAATACATTGTTATATCAAATACAGTTATTGTAACAATACCAATTAACCCCCAAGGAGAAACTTGCTTTAATTTTATTATTTACAATTTTTAAGGATTTATTAATTGTATACAGTGCAAAGAGCATTGCATCAAACCCATGAATGTTATTCTATACTTATTTAGAATACTTTATACTCTATACTTTATTTAGAATGTTATTCTATACTTATTACTATTCTATACTAATTTTTAAATGGATAAATATGACATTTTAATAGGGCCAACACGACAAATCTTTTCTTCAGTAAGAAGAATCTTTTCTTTTTGGTAAGAAAAATCTTTTCTTCCCTCTCCCCCGCTAACTTCTACTTAAATAAGAAACAAGAAGAGTAAGGTACAGTGGTGGTAGGGAAATGAATTTTGTTGATTTTAATATAAAAACACACCCAGCAATTTGTGGAGTGACTTCATCCCTGATGCCAAAGATTATCAATCAGTCTAAGAGCATGCAGTACATATTCACAAATAGGCATTTCTGGAATTATTTGAGAAGTGACATTTTCAGATTCCAAAAGGTACTGTACATTTGTCCATTCTTCCATTCTTTCTCCCTCACAGACATCTGTCTATGACCAACTCATAATGCAACTGCTCAATGGTTCTATTCACTTAAAAAAAAAAATCTTACTCTCTGCATGTTGCCAGAATTTTTATCTGTATTATTCTTTCGGGTTGTAAATACCAAAGCAGTAGCTTTCAGCTCTGGTATCATGAGCCACTTATGTGTCCTCCTCTGTGTGAGAGAAAGGAAAGGATCACAACTCATGGAGTTGTGGGTGGGATATGGGAGGGACTCAGCAGAACTCACAGCTTGCCCTATAGGTATGTCTAGACCCCTAAAGCCTCTTGGGAGTGGGTCCTTCATGCAGAAGTCCTCTGTTAAATGTGCACCTTTAGAACAAAGGTTTAGGCCATGTTGATCCAGGTGATTACCCAACAGGGAGTAGTGTCATCACAAGTGGAATCTCACAAGGGCCCCTGATGATGCTAGCAACAATGATGATAATGACAATGGTGACAGTGATGATAATAAGGTGTCTTTGTTCTCAAGTAATCCCCAACTTCCCCTCTTCCATCTTTTCTTTGCCGAGACCCAGAAAAGCTGGAAAGTAGACTTAAAGCCAAGAACTCCTTCCTCCCGGGAAGCACAATGGAAGCTAAGAGGTAAGATGTACAAACTCTTCTCCTCTGCCCATTACACCCATAGGTCTGGATAAAGGTAAGAGCTGCTTTCCCATGTCTGATGGAGCCCCATCAGTGTAAGGTCAAGGTTCATCATGGCTAGCAAAGAATAATGGGTGTCACTCTGTGGTAGACATTGTGCATTGTCTACCCAAGAGCCAGTCTCACCCCATACCCCTTCTGGTGTTTGCTCTGCAGCTCTAGGGCCTGAAACATCAATCAGAGGCGATCACAATAGTCTTCTCTCTGCCAGTAACAGGCTTAGGCATTGGTGCCTTGATTTAGTCCTTACCTGAGGGTAAGTCTGCTGCAGACACTCTGGAAAAGTTTTTCCTCTTTAGTTAAAAATAAAAAAGTTGCACAAGAGGACATTATTCTTTCCTTTGCTGGACATCTTGATACCTACACATGAGGCCTAGAGCTGCTGTGATCCCTGGGGGTCAGGGGAGGAGACACTGGCCATCCCAGTACCACTGTGGTAAGCTAAGCTGGGCCTGCCCCCTCTATAGAGTCCTAGTGATGGACGTCGTAAGCAAGTTCCTGCTTAAACCTTAAGGAAGACAGGTCTTCTGCTGCTTGTGGGTAATCTACCAGACACACCCTTTAGAAGCTCATCCAGGCTTGTCATCATCTTGTCAGGGATAGAGGCCATGAAATTGGTAAAGAAACCACAGGACCTGTGCATATGAGTGGCCCTGGCCATCTCAGATACTTGCTTGTTAAAAAAATCATTGAAAACTATAATTTATCTGTCTTCTGTATCCATTCATCACTCAGTCAATGAATATTCAGTTAGCTTTTCCTGTGGTTTGGCTGTAAAAGACACAAAGAAATAGAGTATGAAGGGGTGGCATGGTGCTTTGGCATTCACCAGGAACTTCACATGCACTATTTCATGCCCACAAAAACTCCATGAAATCAGTATTTATTATTCCTATTTCACAGATGAAAAAAATCTGAGGCTTAAAAAAGATTATCCAAATTTCCATAACCTGACTCTAAGTCCATGTTTTTTTTTTCCATCAAAATCTGAAATGTACCTTGCCTACAGGAAGCTTATGGTTGAAAATTGGGGAGATGAAGTATCCCTACATTTAGAAGGAAAAAAACAATATTTAGATGGCTGGTCAATAAATTTTACCAAGTACTTAGTACCAAATGTAGATGGTGAGAGCAAGCATCATTCAGGAAGAACTTAGCAATGTTGATGGAGAATCGGTGTGTATGTTTAGTGCAAATGGAAGATAATCTTTCCCACACAGGGACTAACAGCTGTATTGGAATCCAGATACAATCATATAAAAACAATTACAATTTCATATAAGTGAAAAATGCGTAAGCCAGATTCATGTTTCTTATCAGATCTTAGTTACCTACTTTTGTCATCTGTAAGTAATTAATTTTCAGCTTGAAAGGTTGGATAAAATAATTTCATTTGAAAAGCAATCATGCATGTATGTTGAGAATATTAGAGGAAAGAATTAAGGTGATCTCAGTTTGTCCCACTAACCATGCAAGTGAAGGAAATGGATTCACATCAGATTCTTTTTACTAATATTACTTATTTTACTTACAGAACTAATAACACTCAAGCCCTTTAAATTGCACTGTCTGATTCAGTAGCAAGTAGCCACTGGGCACATGTGGCTACTTAAATTTATATTTTATTTTTTAATTTTTTAATAAGTTTTATTTTAAAAATTTTTTTTAAAGATTATTTATTTATTTGACAGACAGAGATCACAAGTAGGCAGAGAGGCAGGCAAAGATAGGGAGGGGAAGCAGGCCCCCCCGCTAAGCAAAGAGCCCAATGTGGGGCTCCATCCCAAGACCCTGGGATCATGACCCAAGCCAAAGGCAGAGGCTTTAACCCACTGAGCCACCCAGGCACCCCTAAATTTAAATTTTATTAATTAAAAATTAAATAAAAGTTTAAAATACAGTTTCTCCATTGCACTTGTCCCATTTCATGTGCTCAAAAGCTGCATATAGTTAGTGGCTACCATATTGGACAGCACAAAATATAGGACACATTTTTGTCTTTGCAGAAAGTTCTGCTGGATGTGGCTGCTCTAGATTCTGGCACGTGATAGACTGTAATAGAGAATGCAGAGTTATTTCTTAAACGTAAAAGGGGAAAATACTCTGTTCATACTATAATGTTTTTTCATGGCTTTATATAATTATAGCAGAGTTGCTTTGATCACACATTACGAAACAAATATTTGCACTTTGCTAGGCACTGTATACAGGCACTATTTCAGTTCAGATGTTTTTCCCAGAATCTAGTGTCTAGCACCATGCAGGAAAATGGTCTGACTCAATAATTGTTTATTAGTGGGATGACTCTGAGGAGCAATGCAGCAGACCTTAGAACTTCTTCCTCTGCCACTGGACAGGTTAGGTATGTGACCGATGCCTCCACTGCAGAGGATAAAGCAAATTCTTACTTGCTTACCCAACCTCTTCTTTGCTAATAGAATTCCAGTTTTATTCAGGACAGTAATGTCCCCAGGCAGAGCAATGGATCAAGATTTTTCCACACACACATGACAATGTTATTTCAGCTTTCCTACCCTCTCTTTTAGCAAGTTTGGCCATGTACTCCAGATTTGGCCAATGAGATCTAAGTAGAACTCTGAGGTAGGTAGAAATTCTGTAAAGTCTTTTTCCTTCCTATAAAAGGAAATTGACTTGACTATACCACTTGTATAGTCTTTCTCTTCCTACTTGTTTTGAATGTGGATGTGATATCTGGAGGTGCCACAGGCATCCCGCAACTGTGATGAGATAAGTGAAGAACCAAGAAAACCACAGACAGAGGCTTTGTTGTTGCTGGGGTGCTGAGCTAAGCCCTGAACCACCACCACACTTCCTACATAGAAAACAAGAAACACCTGTTCTTTTGAGCCACTTTTAACTAGGCGTTCTATTACTTGCAGCTAAAAGCAATCCTAATTTTTACAGAATATTACGGTCCAACTTTGGGTTCCTGGACCCAATTCCAGCACGGGGGATGGAGGTAGGGGAAAGGGTCTTTCCAACACAGGCCCAGGCAATTTTTAGACACCAGCAGGGTGTTTGAGAATTCAACTCAGTTCTTAATAGCATCTACTTGGAGACAGCAGCAGAGTCCACAGGTTAAGGGCTCAGTCCTACAACACTGTCTCCATCCACTGCAGTTGCTTGTCAAAGCCCAGATTGTCACCAGTGATTCTGACTGGCCATAGATCAGAGGCTCCCATGGCCCTTTCCTCAGGTCTGATTAATTTGCTAGCACAGTTCACAAAACACAAAACACAAAGAAACATTTTACCTACCAGATGACCAGTATATTATAAAAGGATAGGACTCAGAAACAGCCAGATGGAAGAGATGCAGAGGGCAAGGTATGTGGGAAGGGATGTGGAGCTTCCATGCCCTCTCCATTCTCCCCAAATCTCCATGTGTTTACCAACCTGGAAGCTCTCTGAATTTCATCCTTCAGGTTTTAATGGAGGCCTCATTACATAGGTATGATTGGTTAAATAGTTGGTCATTGATGGATTCAATCTCCAGCAACTCTTAACACCCAGCCCAGATGTAGGACTGTGGGTGAGATTAACCCACTAATCTCTGATCATGTGGTTGGTTCTACAGGCAACCCACCCTGTCCTTAGCTTATCTAAAGGCTTTCCAACTGTCACTTCATTAACATAACAAAAGACACTTGGCTCCCTCTTATCACAGGAAATTCGAAGGGCTTTAGGAGCTGTGACTCAGGAACCATAAACAAAGATCAAATATATATGAGAAATTTTTTTGGTCATCTGAATGGCCACGTATATTTCTTACAAAACACAGTATCTGGGGCGCCTGGGTGGCTCAGTGGGTTAAGCCTCTGCCTTCAGTTCAGGTCATGATCCCAGGGTCCTGGGATGGAGTCCTGCATTGGGATCCCTGCTCAGTGAGAGTCTGCTTCTCCCTCTCCCTCTGCCTCTACTCCTGCTCCTGTGCTCTCTCTCCCTCTCTCTCTCAAAAATTAATAAATAAAATTTTTAAAAATAATAACTACCCAAAAAAGTGGCACCATGTGACATTCAAGACTTTCATAAGAAGTCTTAGAGTTTCTGTTTATACTGGTGGGCATGCTCCCTCATGGGACACCCTCTCTGGAGGAAACCAGCAGTCATGTAAGAAATGCAACTACATGAACCACTTGTGTAGAGTGTGATACTGGCCAGCTGCCAACTCTTCCAGCCCTCTCATCTGAGGCATAGGACCTGGGTGAATGAGCCATAATGATGGAAACAGCCAGGTGCCCCAAGACTAAGCCATTTTATTTTTAAATTTTCTTTAATTTTTTAAAGATTTTACTTATTTATTTGACAGAGAGAGAGCACAGGCAGGAGTAGCGGCAGGCAGGGAGAGGGAGAAGCCTGAGCTCAAGGCACTTAACTGAGCCACTGAGGAGTCCCTAGAATAAGCCATTTTAAACACTGTCTTCTCAGAACTTCATTTTAATTCTTTGAACATCATCATCATATTGAGCTAATTCTCAATATCTCTCAATATCTCTATCGTCATTTTGCCAGATTTCCTGTTTTCCTCACTGGAATCAGGACCATCTGGTACAGTTGTGGAGGTCATGCACTGCACAAACGTGTCAGACCAAGGGGTTGAGTAGTGGTTGAAGTAATTTTTTTTTTTTTTTTTTTTTTAGTTAACATAACATGTCATGTAGCCTACTGGCTGCCCTGACTGGGACAGACAGTCTGCCCAAGTTTTCAGTCCACCAATTCTCTTTGCTGATATTTGATTGTCTATACAGTGTAATCCAATCTTACCTTTACTCCCATTTTCCTTTTTTTTTTTTTTTTTTTTTGGCATCACTGATGCCTTGAAGTACTACTCATTGTGCCTCCTGTAAGTCCTGTATTCCTTTTTTTCCTCTTTCCCTATTAAGAAACTTTTTTTTTGATCTCTCAATTGAAGCGGCTTGTTTTCCTAATTATACACAGTATTTGCCTATTTTTTAAAAAAAGATTTTATTTATTTATTTGCCAGAGAGAGATAGAGAGAGAGAGAGAGAGCACACAAGCAGGGGGAGCTGCAGGCAGAGGGAGAAACAGGCTCCTCACTGAGCAGGGACTCAATCCCAGGACTCTAGGGTCATGACCTGAGTCAAAGGCAGGTACTTAACTGACTGAGCCACCCAGGTGTCCCTAATATTTGCCTATTTAAAATATTTAAAGAATACATAAAAGTATAAAGAAGAAAGTGAAAAACAACAACAATAAAATCACCTGAAATCCCATCCTTGAGATAGCCATCATTAACATTTAAGTGATTTTTTTCATGTAACTTTTTTCATATATATGGGATTTTGTGGATCATCCTGCCTGCTTTCTCCAATCCTATCCCCGGATGATAAATGCAGAACCGATTAATTAGAGCCCGCTATAAATTTAGTTGTCAGACTGCCTGAATGCTTACACTGCTTAGTAATATTTAAAATCTGTCTCACTTCCTGCCTGCCACTTTTGGTTAATTGACAGCTTTTCAATGCTCCTCAAACACTACTCACTTTGCTGAAAACAGGGAGTCCCTCCTTGACTCCCCCTCACCTAAGTGGACTTCTGTTGTGGCCCATTGTTATGAAGGTAGAGGAAGGACGGTCAAGTATCTTTCAGACCAAGAAGATGGAGACAGAAAAAGAAACAAGCTACTCCATAGCATTTATAGAGCTTTATTCAGGTTAACTTATAGCAAGGATCAGGTGGACAACAATCCAAGTGTTATACAGCTATCTTCCTCAAAGTCTGGACCTTAATCCACAGATTTTATAGACTGAGGGAGAGGTCGGAGGTCAGTGTGGTGAGGTCAAAGGTAGATGTCTAAAGTGGGACCATCTGTGCACCAGAGGGAAGATGAGAGCAAACCTTCCTTTAGGTCAGGGCATACATTAATCTCCAAGGGGCCTAGAATGCATAGCCCCAAGGGAGGTCATTTGGTGGACATGAACAAGATGGAAGGCCAAAGATGGAGTTAGTATTGTCAACACTCCCATACCCACGTGTCCAAAAATGGTGAAGAGGCACAAAGAGGAGGGAGGCAAGTTGGGGCTACCTCAGAATGGGCAGTTGGCAAGCTTTTGTTTTGTTTTTTTACTTTTTTTTACTTTTCAGTTGGCAAGCTTTAAAGACAGAAGCTGGGAAGGTGAAGTGTATCAGACCAGGATGGCCTATTTGCTGGAACAAGGCCAGATAGAGATGCAAGAGCCAAAAAAGTAAGATTGCAATGGAAGCCAAGGAGGCATCTTGCAGAAATCCTGCTAGACACCCTAGAGTAGCTCCATAGGGCTTTAATATAACCAACTCCAGGTGCTAAAGTCCTTACAGGTGTAAGTGGAACCCTCGACATGCTGGAGTTCCAGCTCTTGAGAACCAACTCAGTGTTGTTCCTCAGTAGGTTATTCCCCTCCCCCCACAAGCCTGACTGTGAGCCTTGGAACCAGCTCTTGCCAACAGGAAGGCTAAGGGATCCCTAAGCATTTCCGAGATGCCCTGGTATAAATCAGGTCACTTCCAGACTTCTCTCCCTGCTGGTTTGGGATTCACTTTTCACATATCTACAGTTATCACTCATCCATCTGCTTTACAGTTTTCAGAATGTTGACGATGTTTGTCCTCACGGATGTGTGCCTCTTTTACATTTATTTATTTTTAAAGTTTTTTGTTTGGTTTTTTGGCTATCCTTTTCAAGGGGCTTAGGAAAGAAATTGAAGTAAATGTGTGCTCCGCTCATCATTTTAAAATAGAAATTAATACAGAAGTATTTTCAAAGGAGAGCAGCATGGTAAAAACATTATTTTGAGAAGCTAAGATCATCTTTAAAGTGCAGGAAATTCAGAGGGTCAGAAATGTAAGTCATGGAGTCAGGAGAGCACAGGAGACTCCAAGAGGGAGAAAAATCAAAGGTCTAAAATATGATTGTGGCAAAGAGAATGAAAAGAAAGAGCCAAACCTTTAAAAAAGGGAAAGGAAGAAATTTGTTGACCAACTGATAAAAGGGAAGAAAGAAGAATCCGTGCATTGTTGAGCTTGGGACAGAATGACTGAGAGACCTCTACGAATTTAGGAGAAGTAATGAAGAGGTTTGGGGGGACAACTGATGGGTTCTATTTTTGTGACAGTGAGGGTTGAGAATGAGGGAAATGGGTGCTATTTTCTTACAGCAGCCAAAATAGAACAGAAATTCTGCCAAAACTCATCAAACCTTTTTATTAATTGATAGGGTAATAACTTCTAAAATATAGAATCTATATTCAAGAACTTCTAAGTTAATATGGGAAATGGACGGACTCAGAGATTCAGGTGATAATGTCTTCTCCTCTTCCATATGAAGGTCATAATTTTTCAGGACATGGGTTTTTATTCTTGGGAGAAGACAAAACAGAGTTTTGTTACAGTTTAAGTTTGGGGTACTACAATGAAATCAGAGGACTGAGAAAAATCCTACAGCTTCTCATCCTACTGGTAGTCAGTCTGCCATTTTAGTCAAGAGACCATAACGGTCTTTTTAAAGAAATCTGATTAGCCCAAAAGGCAAAGCCTAAATATACAGACAACAGAGGCTCCCTGTGCCAGTCAGGGATCTCCATAGAAACAGAATCAATAGGATATATGTATATTTATATTAAGAGATTTATTTTAAGGAATTGGCTCATGCAATTGTAGGGGGCCAGGAAATGCTAAATCCATGGGACAGTCCAGTAGGCTGGCCACTCAGGCAAGAGTTGATGTCATGATCTTGATTCTAAAATCTGTAGGACAAGCCAATAGGTTGGAAACTAAGGCAGGATTTCTTTGTTATAGTCTGGAGGCAGAATTTTTTTTCTCTGGGAAGCTTTTTGCTCTATAGGCCTCTTAACCTATTGGATAAGGTCCACCCACATTATTCAGGATAATGTCCTGTAAAGTCAGTTGATGGTAGATGATAATCGCATCTATGAAATGACTTCACAGCAATATCTAGAGTAGTATTTGACCAAACAACTGGGCCAAGCTAAGCCTAGCCAAGGTGACACAGAAAATTTAGCCCTTGCACTCCCCAGTGAAACTGCTCAACCGTATTGCCCGAATACCACCCAGGTTGGGTGGGAGATTACTTAAGAAAAATAGTAATAAAATAAAAATAAAAAGATTGTCTAAACACTCCATGCTAAAGAAAGAACAGTTAATCAAGAATCAGTAGACATCTGAGCAAAGTCCTTTAGAGGAAACAAAAACAGTTTAGGGAGAAGGAAACAACAAAATAACTATAATTAAGATTCTCGGGGAGATAAAAGACAGTAATGTGACCATGTAACAAGAAAAACTATTGGGAGGGAGAAAGGTTTCAGAGGACAAAAAGGAGCTCCTTGAAATTATCAAAATTATAACATAAATTGAAAGCTCAGTAAGAAGGTTATGAGATAAAGTTGAAGCAATCTCTAAGAAAGTAAAACTAAATGGCAAGAGATGGAAAATTGACAAAGGGGAAAAAGAGGTCATTTTAGGAGGATCAAGTCTAAATAAGATTTCCAGAAGGAAAACAGAAAATGGAGGAGGGGAAGTTACCAAAGAAATAATTCAAAAACATTTCTGAGCATTAAAGGTTATGAGTTTTCAGATTGAAAACCTTTACCAAGTTCCCAGCCCAGCAGATGAATATCCATACCAAGTAATTTCATCATGAAATTTAAGGAATCAAAGATAAGACAGTAAAACCTTGGGTGAGTGGGATGGATAGATTTATATACAAATGATCAAGAATCAGACTGACTTCAGGCTTCTCGATGGCATCAGCTGAGGGCAATGAAATGATGCCTTCAAAACTGTGAGGACACATAATATTTTTTACCCAGAATTCTATTTCCAACCAAAGCTAGCAAACGTAATGGTAGAAAATGAAGTTTTTGTAAATAAAAGTTTTCTAACGCTCACTTTCTAACCACTTTTTCTCAGCAAGTTGTAAAGGATCTACTTCTCCAGGAAAAGGAGTAAACAAAGAAGAGGAGAAGAGATTTGGGAATCCGGGACTCTAACTAAAGAGATAGGCAGGGACACCTGGGTGGCTCAGTCAGTTAAGCATCTGCCTTCGGCTCAGGTCATGATCCCAGGGTTCTGGGATCGAGTCCCGAGTGGGGCTCCCTCCTCAGCGGGAAGCCTGCTTCTCCCTCTGCCTGCCATTCCCCCTGCTCATGTGAGCTCTCTCTGACAAGTAAGTAAAATCTTTAAAAAAGAGAGAGAAAGAGACAGGCGAAGAGAATACGTGGCAGGATGAAGGGAGATCCCAGGACACATCGGGGATGGAGAGAGCAGTCAGTCCAAATGAAATAAGATCAGAGGATCCTGAGACAAGTTGTCTCCAAGAGTATGAAATCAATTATCGCACCTAGTGTATTTGGATGTATTAAGAGAGTTACACCTCTTGGGGACTGTTTGGGGGCACAAAACTAAACAATTAAAAATAAATATATTATATCCAGGAAAAGCAAAAGGTCATTGAAGACAGGAAAAGTAATAATATTAGTTAGTACCACTTGGTTTGATTATAAATAGTATTTACCTAGTGAAAACAAGATAAATCTGTGGCTTAATGAAATCACATGTTCGCATGGAGGATGTATGTGTGTGATGCAGGCAGGGAAGTGGAGGAAGACCGCTAAATCCTTACCTTGCATAATACAAATAGATAATAATTGATACTAAAAACAATCAAGAAAAAGTAGATACTTCAGTTGCAGTCCAGTAATGTTATTTAAAGATTAAGAGGTGAACTTGGTTTTTTTGAAAATTTTCTTTTCTTTCTTTCTTTCTTTTTTTTTTTTTAATGTTTATTTGACAGAGCGATAACACAAGCTGGGGGAGCTACAGAGGGAGAGGGAGACGCAGACTCCCCACTGAGCAGGGAGCCCCAGATGGGGCTTGATCCCAGGACTCAGAGATCATGGCTTGACTGGAAGGCAGCCACTTAACAGACTGGGCCACCTAGATGCCCCCAGATGTGAATTTAAAAAGAGAAAGAATTAGAATTAAAATTGTCTCTGGGAGGAAAAAAAAAATATGGTGGGGACAAGGAGAGAAGATAGTTGTTTTTCATAATAAGTTTTGCTGAATTGTTTGATCCTTCTGGCATACATAATTTTGACATTTTTTTAGACTCCCGAACCTGTCGGATAAAACCCAAACTCTTGGCGGTCCAAGAGCTCACCTTAGGGAGTTAGAGTGACCTGGATTCTAAAACCAGCTTGGCCACGTCCCAGCTGTGTAATCTTGGGCACATTATCTAAGTTCTCCAAACTCTGTGGAAGGGGATAATAGTTCTCATGGTAACGGTGCAAAGCGACTGATCCACAGCCCTCATTGTGAAGAATGAAGAAAAGAACCCATGTCAAGTCTCAGCATTATGACTGAAGCACCGCCCCCCAACCAGTATTGTATAAACTCTCACTAATGTTTTTTGCCTTGATCAGGCTGACATTCAAGCCTCTCCATTATCTCTCCCATCTGCTTTTCTGACCTCCTGTCATATTCCTCTTCTAGACAAACTGGAAGCTTGGGCCAGGCCATCTCGTCCTTCCTGAAAGGAGCAGCGCTCTTGCCTGCCTCCCTGCAACTGTTTGTTTTCCTTGTCACCGACCTATTTTGGTTGAGATAACAATGGAAATGCAATGTGTTACACCCTGTAAATAACTAGACAATATTTGCATTCATAGGATCGAAATCCAAGATGTAAATATTTCCTCTAGGGGCTAAAAGCCGAAAGGAGGAGTTCCATTTTTGCTCAAGATGTGTTAATCTTGTCATCACTCGAGGTTGCTATGGTTCCTGTTTGGCACTTCCAGGCCTTAAGCTTATGCCACTATATCTGAACAAGTGGAAAGAACCACATTTGATTGAGCCAGGGAGACCGGCAGGGTATCTTGTGAGATAAGTCACAATTTGCAAGTGGAAAAACAAGCCAGAATTTTTGTGTCTCACTTACACACAGATTCTCGCTGTTCCTGACACTGAGTATTTCCAGCTTCGTTTTTTTCCTGGGGAACAGGAACAATGTATTTTGTAAACCAGGAGATACTCTTTTCTCTTTCGTGTGGCACAGTTTAAGTGGGGAAAACCCAGGAGCCATGTGCTTGTTGTTTTTTAGAATAAAGTCTTCGATTTTGTAAGTAATTTGTTAGAGGCAGTGATTTCATTAGAGAGACTTCATTAGGATATAAAGATAAACATGTTCTAGCCTAAAAAATAAGGGTTAAACCAGAGAAAATTCAGCTAATTAACTTGGACAATTAATACTCTCTGTCGACTCTACAATTATTTTCGAATTCACAGTCATAGTTAGAAGGGTTCCTTGGACAGAAATCAATGTTGTGTTTTTATGAGACTCACTAACATATCTCTGGTGACATCTGTGCCCTATGGTACTTTCTTGGTTCTTATCTAGCCTTTTAGAGACTTTTGGTCTCTGGTGTTTATGGGAAGTAAATAGTAATATGGGAATAATGTTAATGGCTCTTGCTTCCCTAAAATGCTCACAAGATTTCAAAACTTTATAAATCATCTTATAAGATTTCTTCTGCAGATTTAAAGAGGAGGGATAATATCATCTTTCTTCTAACCATCATTCTAAGGTGAGATCAGATAGACCCTCCAGAATCTTATACAAGTTTAACAGCATTTTGTCATTTATTATCCTTACCATGGATGTTTTGTTGACATTTGCCGACACTTTATGAATGTCCCTAAGGCATATGGTACTAAATCAGTTGCTATAAGGTGTACATCTGTGTAGACTAGGAATATTTCCTCACAGGGTAAATAATTCACAAAGGGCTGTTTCATGTGAGCTGTATCTGCTTTTTAGGTATCAATAGTAAAGGAAGAGATGAGAGTGTTTTAATGTAAAACAGAATAGTAAAAACCCTCTGGTTGAGTTTTGAAATCCCCAATTCCCTTGGCTTTAAAATAAGATAAAGTAGAAGATATTTAGTAGAGCGAAGGACTTCTAAACTTTCACTTTAGTTTCAATTTCAACTTCAGGACATTTCAGGAACAATTAGAACACAGGGCAATCTCTGTTTTGGATAATTTCTTCTAAACTATGTATTAGCCCATGATTTCCCTTTACATCTAATTACTTTCTTGCTTATTAATATCTTTGTCAATTTATATTAAGTCCTGGATAGCAGACAAGGATATATTGCCAATGAGAAATTGCCAGTCATAGGTTGTGACTGTTCTTAAGGTAAAATCCAGGGGTGCCTGGGTGGCTCAGTCAGTTGAACATTTGACTCTCGACTTTGGCTCAGGTCATGATCTCAGGGGTTATGGGATCAAGCCCTGTGTCAGACTCACGCTCAGTGAGGGGTCTCTTTGTCCCTCTCCCTCTGTTTCTCCCCCTCCCCCTGTTCCTCCCCCTCCCCGCTCTCTCTCTTTCTCTCTCTCTGTGTCTCTAAAATAAATAATTTTTTAAAAAGGTCAAATCCTAAATAGGACCCATAAACCAAATTTCCAGGATCCTCAGTATGCACTGGCAACCAACAACCAACATGAAAGTAACACTGAATATCAGCCTCTGTGGTTGGAAAATTTCATCTGATAATGGCATCTTCCTTGGGTTCCGTACTACAGTGACTTCAAATACAATGGTTGCCAACTCTTCAATTAACAGATTGATGAATCTACTGAGAAATTGGGCAGTTCTCAAGTGGTAATCCCACTAATGGATATCATGCTTGATAAATTAATTCTGAGGCTTAACTTCTGTACAGAATTAGAAAATCAAAGAAAAAACAAAAATAGACAATGGCACAAGAAACAAATTTCCAAGAAATGGCGTGTAGCATCTCAGATAGAGGAGAACAAGAAGACATAGATCTTTCTAGAGACATGGCCCACGATGGGAGATGACTACTTCCTTAGCCTCCCTCAAGTGGCTGAGTGGCGTGGAATGCTGCCTTGTACATGCACGTGACATGAGTGCAAATCTTTTTGTTCAGGATGATTTTATTGCTGGTCTATGCAGGACTCACTCAATTACATGTGATGACCCTGTACATCTATAATGTTTAATTTGAGTTTTCCAGAACAACAGCTAATGAATGGCCAACAGAGCCTCACATCCCTTCCCACCAAGTGGTGCCCAGGAAACCCCACCCCTGATGGCACTTGGTAACTGATAATTAGGTTTAATATTTCCCTGATTTCTTTCTTTTTCTTATTCTACTTTTATCTTCTCTCTTTCAACTACTGGTAATACGCAGATTGGGGTCAAACACTTCATAAATTATTTCTGGTTTAATAGTTCTCGTTTTCAAATGTATTTTTCAGACTTTAATTAAACCTAGTCTCCCTGAGGGCCTATGGGGAAGCAGTGTTTTTTCTGCTTTCCAGAAGGGGACAATGGAACAGGAATAATGACTACAGGCAGTAGAAGTGGAAAGGGACAATAAAAAGGAAACTCTCCTGACCTATTCTGAATCTGGAAGCTTTTCTGCCTGTCTTCAGATCTCAGTTCACACCATGAAGCATTTTGGGGGAAATCTGTTTCCTTGAGGAGGTTGAGAGGCATTATATTCTACATTAATAACATGAGAAAAATTCTCATTAATTTCTTATAGGTGCAGCATCATATATAAAGTAAAATGCAAAATATGAGAACACTGTCAAGTTTCATCTTATTTGCCGAGATAAAAATTATTTTCATTATTTACTAAAGTAAAAAAAATGATTATTTTATAAAATATTTTATTTATTTGTCGGAGAGAAAGAAAGCATGCAAGCAGAAGGAGCGGCAGGCAGAGGGAGAAGCGGACTCCCAGCTGAGCAGAAGGCAGACACTTAACCAACTGAGCCACCCAGGCATCCCCAAAATGATTATTTTTCTATTTCTAAGAAAACTTTATTCATAATTAAATGAAAAATAAGTATAATTTGGCCTACCTGCCTTCAAGTCATATAGTTTGATAATCTTATATGATTATAATTTATTAAGACAATAAATTATAATTTATTAAGGCAATAAATTATAATTATATAAGATTATATAAGAATATATAAGATTATATAAGAAATATAACCACTTTGTCTTTAAAATCCATACCTAAGTGGACATAAAGCAGTTAAACAACACAACCTCTATGAGGCAGCCACTGGTTAGTTGTAGCTGTATTTACTGAGGCCAAAGAGTACCTTTGCAAGTGGTTTACCAAAATAATAATAATAATAACAATAATAAACACAGGGAACATATTTTCGGGGATAATGCAATATCCTTGAGAAGGCACCTATCCTTTCTTCCACAAAGAAAGAAAAAGAAAATTTTATTTTTAAATGTAGATAGCATAGGCCTGTTTTTAAAGAGAAGGTGAAAGAGTTCCCCTTCCTTGAGGTATAATTCTGCGCAAATCTTAACAGATTATAGGAACAGAAGCAACAAGGTACAGGCATGAGACTGATGAATATCCTTTCATATAAAACCTGTATTTTTTAATTGAAGTAATAACTTACAGTATTATATTAATTTCAAATGTACAATGTAATGATTTAACAATTCTATATATTGCCCAGTGCTCATCACAATAAATGTACTCTTAATCCCCTTGCTCTGTTCACCTACCTCCCCTTTGGCAACCACCAGTTGGTCGTAAAATCTGTACTTTTAATAACTGCAGACGAGGAAATTAAATGAACAAGAATGTTCTATAGGCATCACATTGGAACAAAAACGCTTCAGCCTGGCCCAGTTTGGAGTGGACAGAGGAGCAGGAGTGACAGAGTTGAGGGGCAGAAGAAGCATAGGACATGGACAAGATGAGGTGAGAAACAGCCTCCTCCGTCAATAGGGCCCTGGCCCAGTTCATTACAGTGGACTTCTCACTATCTTTCCCGCACACCAGATGATCAATCCTGGCTAACTGCAGTGATTCCATTCACCTTGCCAATAACTGGCTTAGGAAAGGGGCTTGTGACCCAATAAGAAAACATCTGCTGAAAATGACAGAGTGGGTGAATGGAAAGAACTTCAGAATTTGATGACATTGTTGAATTATTGATAAACTCATCTTGACTCTTTCCCTACTTTGGACTTCCATTCATGTGAAATAATGTTTCTTTATGTTTAAGCCAGTTTATTTATTAATTTATTGAAAATCTGATTGGCTTTATTAATTGGCTCAGGAAATCGGGCAGCACTCCATCAAGTAGAGGGAAGCTCCCAAGCCAGGTAATCAGGGTTTTCTGTTATTTATTAACCAAGAATTCTCTAATTGAAATAATTAATGAAATATATGGGGTATTTCACCAAAACTCTTGCAGGGTATATTTTTATTATGGTTTCCTTAAAGTATATTTATACATAAGTTAGTCGAGCCTTGTTCATTCTATAATTTGGGTTCTCTTCTCAACTCATAGCTCTTTCTCAAGCCCTAACTCAAGAATTCCTTTATATGTTGTTTAGTTGAGAGGCATCTGAATTAACCTACCCTAAATAACTTTGCAACCAAGATACTGGTGTTCATAATGGAAGGATAAGCAAGCAGTATCACTACAGAATAATGCATAAAACATCTATGCACATGTCACATATGATTCCCTCTAGGTTATGTAAAAAATGAGCTAATAAAGATGTCATCAACTAGTCAATTTGACATTCCTAATAATGTGCCCAGAAAATGAACAGAATATATAAAGAACTTCTTTATTCCTCTTGCTCTTCTGCCAACTGATGACTATCTTATTAATGACTATATACTCTCCATTCTGTGCTGGCAATTGGGAGCTAAACATTCACCATGGATATTAATATTCATGTTGCTGGAATTAGGAACAATGGGTATTAAAGAATAATCCAGTTATTTCAAGGATCTTGATCTTGATCTTCAGCCACTATTGCTGAAGCTGAAAAATACAGGTCTCTCAGAAAGAATATCCTTGGGTTAAAATTTGACTTTTTAGAGGAGCATGGCAAGAACAGCACTACAATGAATGCGGTCTATGGCAAATTCGAATAGTAAAGTGAAGTGCGGGTGGCCTCTCACCTAGGGTTTCTTACATCCTCTGGGGCCCTTTTTATGTCTTGGGAGAGCTCTGTCTTTTTGTCAGGACTCTTTTGTTCTTAGTGTGACCTTAATAATAACATATAGGTAACAAAGGGAGAAATATAGTAGGGGAGATTTTAATTCTTGGACCCAGCATTTTTAGGAATACATTCTTTTCTTCTACATTTGTAGTCTTTCTGTAGTGCTTAGTACCCCTAAGTGTACCTCATCACACATCTGAGCTATTACAATACCTTGACCTCTGTTACTTCCCACTTGAAATAAATCTCATGCTCCTGTCAAGTTGCCTTTCATGTCCACAGTTCTTATTTATTACCCTCATGACAGCTAGAATTATTCCTTGAAAATATTTGCATAGCATACTGTGTTTCCTCCTCTTACTCTCAACTCTTCCATATCCTTATAACTTGATGTGCTTCTTGTAAGTAGCATGCAATTGAATTCTGTTTTCTTACCCAGTTTGACAATTTTTGTATTTTAATTAGAACATTTACTTTACTTACATTTAATATAATTATTGATATGTTTTGGTTTATATCTACCATCATAATGTTTGCTTTCTATTTGTTTCTCCTGCTCTATGTTCTCTTTTCTCTCATTTCCTGTCATCTTTTGGGTTGATTTTATTATCGTCAATATTCCAATTTCCTCCCTCTATTAGTTATATGTTCTTTTATTATTCTTTTGCTGCAGAGATAGTATTAACTTGCCAAAGTCCAATATACTATTAGCTGATATTTTACCCTCTTACCAGAAATGTAAGAGCTGTAGAATCTTGAAACTCTATTTGCTCTCTCCTTACTTATAGGGTATTTTTGTATTTTAATTTTATATTTATTGAAAAGTCCACAATAAATTATTGTTATTTTATAGTCAATATTTATTTATGCTTACTCACATATTTACTCTTCTCATTACTCTTCATTCTGTCTTGCATTTCTGGGCTTCTATCTGTGATCATTTTCTTTCTGCCTAAAAAAATATCCTTTGTATTTTCTTTACTGTGAATCTGTTAATATGAATTTTATTGATATTTGCTTGTCTGGATATTTATTTCAGTTTCATTTTTGAAGGATATTTTCATTGGATGTATAATCCTAGGTTGACAGTTATTTTCTTAAAGCATTTTAGATTAATTATCCATTTTCTTCTGGCTTCCATAAGACTATGAAGAAGTTAGCTATCAGTTTGTTGTTGCTTTGAAATTTGTTGCTCCTTTTTTCCCAGATGATTTTAAGATTTTTTTTCTCCTTGTATTTGGCTTTACTATGATGAATCTAGGAATTGAATTCTTTTATTTATCCTGCCTGGGTTCATAGAGATCCTTGAATATGGGGCTTAATGTCTTTCATAAATTTTGAAAAATTCTTAGCCATTATCTCTTCAAATATGGCTTCTGCCCCATTATCTTTCTTGCTTTCCTGTAGGGGCTCCAATTATATGTATTTTGGACCTTCTCACTGCAAGCTCTATGTCTCTTATCCTCTGTTCTGTATTTTCCACATGTTTCTCTCTCTACATTCTGCATATCTTCTTCTGCTCCATCTTCCAGTTCACTAAATCTCCTTTTAGCTTTGTCTAATCTGTTATTAATCTTTTCCATTGAATTCTTAATTTTAGTTAGTTATTGCATTTTTCAGATCTAAATTTGGGGGGCTCGTTTTTAGGTTTTTGGTTCTCTTCTAAAATCTTGGTCTTTTTATTATTCTGACATAGTAAATACAGTTATTTTTAGGTCTGTGCTGGATGGAGCCTCAGAGGGTTTATTTCTATTTTCTCTTGTTTTCTAGGATTCCCTCATGTCTCCCTTTGTGTATTTGGCTATTTTGGGTGTAGTATATTTTTACAGAAATTTGTTTCTATAGGCATCAAGGGGCTCTAGCAATCCAATCTCATGACTACGCTGATTTGAAGCAGGTATTCAGTCCCTGTGGAAGTCAGTTGACTCCTAGGTCACCCTTACTTCTATAATATAGCCTACCGAACTATCCACCTAAAGCATACCGAACTATCCACCTAAAAGCCTAAATTGTTTACTAGGTTTATTCCCCACCTTTTTGTGATTTAAATTTTTTTTTGCCTTGTTTTTACAAGCCTGGCAAAAACACTCATTTCTCAATTTCTCAGCCACTTCTTCCAGAATTGGTAAAGGCTATATAAGAAAATTGGTAAAGGCTCTATAAGAAAAGTTCCGTAACTGCCAAGCTTATGTCTGTGATTTGTTTTCTCCTGGACCTTGGTCCTGTAATTCTTAATTAACTTGTTGGTTCTCTAATGCCATCAAGGTTGTTTTTTTTCCCCCAAAACATTTTGTCCAAGGTTTTGTTTTTATTATTGTTCTCAGTGGAGTGTTTGTTCAAATTACCTAGTCTACCAGGCCAGAAGTGAAAAATCTGATCCTTTAAAAACATAAGTCAAATGATGACACTGAAACTCTCCATAAATAAAATAAAAGTCCAGTGAATTTACAGTGGTCCAGAAAGTCCTATGCCATCTGGATCCAGGCTACCTTTCCATGTTTATTGCCTCCAACTCTCAAATAACTCTCCAAAAATCTAATGATCAACTCAATGTACATTTCTAAAGTAGAAAGGCCATGTGATATGTCTGTTTTATAATCCCCATAGCATGTAGCATATTATCCAAGCAATATATCAGTTATGATTAAGTTTGAATATATGCAAAAAATAAAGCCCCAAATAGTGGCTTGAACTAGACAGTTTATTTTCCGCTTCCATGGAAGAAGTCTGGAGATAGGCAGTGCAAAGGTATTATGAAGGCAGCAAGTATCAGGAACCCAGGCTTTTTTTAATCTTGTTGCATTACTCCACAAGGTTTCCATTCCCAAGGTTCATCTATGGCCTAAGATGGTGCTAAAGTTCCTGATAGTAGCTGCAAAAAGGAAGAGGGAAGTAAAAGAGTACCCCTCCATTTTAGCAGACTTTTCAGAAGACATAATATCTCTGCTTTCTTCTGATCATCTAGTCAGTCATGTGGCTTTACCTACCTACAAGGGCAACTCAGAAATCTAGACTTTTAGCTGTAAAGCAGTGGGCTAAGTTAAAAATCTGAGATACTTTTAGAAATGAAGGGGACATAAGATACTGGTATGCAATTAGCAATCTCTGCTACAAACATTAAGCACATTTTCCCCTAAAGTTTCTTCAATTGTCTCTTTTTCTTGATCTTGATCACCTCAACTACTGCTCAGATACTAATTCATTCAATGCTTACATCATTAAAATACACGATTTCAATCTTCCAAAGATTTTCCCTGCAAAATCCTACAACTGAAACTTCTCCACCAAGTAAAACAACTTATCTTTTTCTTATGCAAACCTAGAAATACTATTTCTTTAATAAAATCATTTTTTGGCAAAATGAGAGATGGGAAAATTTCCCCTGAACACCCACAGTTGTCAATCATATATTTTCAGTGAGTTTACTCCAGTCTACTGAATGTGAATGGTTCTCTTCATTATTTCATATCTGTGGTTAATTTATGTGGTGTGAGTGTCACTGTCTTAGTCCACGTGTACTCTATAACAAAATAATAGACTTGGTGGCTTATAAACAACAAAGTTATAGCTAGTTTGGAGGCTAGGAAGGCCAAGATCCAGATACAGAAGATTCAGTGTCTGATGAGGATTTGTTTTCTGCTTCATAGATGGCCATCTCTTTGCTATGTCCTTCTGTAGGAGAAGGGCAACAGATATCTCTGGGGGCTCTTTTATAAGGGCACTAATCTCATTCATGAAGGGTACACCTTCATGACCTAATCACCTCCTAAATGTCCCACCTCCAAATACCATCCAAATACCACTGGGGATTAGGTTTCAATATATAAATTTGGTGAGGACACAAACATTGAGTCTATAGCAGCCATCGTCTGTGAACCTCTAATGTGTTTCTTGGTACCAAAACTTTCTATATTGGATTTTGCTTAATGTGCTTCCTTACCACTAGAAAGTAACCTCCAAATGGTAGAAAGCATGTCTATTTTTCTCCTGTGCCTAGCATCTAGCATGGTGTGTGGGACAGAGTAGGTGTTCATTATATATTTCTTGGAAGAAGGCGAAATTTAACCATTACTACACACCTATTATCTGCCAGGTAGTACAATAAGTATTTTGCAAATATAATTTTATGGATTCTTCAGAATAGCCAAATGTGGTAGGAATTATATCTCCTTTCACAAATAAGGTAAATGAAGCTTGAAGAAGATAAATAATTAAACTAAGTTATAAAGCCAGAAAGAGGTGGATCTGAGGTCTGACCTATAACGTTTGTCTCCTTTGTAAAGTCTCATTTTACCCTGGCATGTTTCTGTCAGCCAAGTGGGCTGTTCCCCAGCTTCCTCTGATAACAGGTTGGCTGATTTCATGATAAGATGAAAACAGTAAATAGTAGATTATTATCCTTTTAGTGACAAATTCCTGAAAGTCTCCTTGCTTTAACTAAAGGAATTCAGTTATAACAATTAGATTATAGGGATAATGGTAGGCAGTTGGGGGAATTGCTGGCTTAAAAAGGATAGATTCAGGAACATGTCTTCAAAAATCAAACAATGTGGATATTTCCCTATCCCGCTAACACCAATCGCCCACAAGGATCCACTGTTTAGGTGATATGATTTTGATATTAGGAGCTCTAGGAAAAGCAGAAACAATGACAAAAATTTCAGCCACGGTATCAGATAAACTTTAAAGGGTAAGGAAAAGGCAAGAAAGGCAGAAAAGATGGAGGAAAAAAGAAGAGAGGGAAGCATACACAAAAGAGCAGAAAATATACAAAACAGTGAAGTGGAGAGGGGAAAAGAATGGCATCCATTTGTTTTGTTGTTGTTTTGGGTTTACTTCCTTTAGCTGCTCAGCTTTCAGTCCTCATTCTTTCAGTGATAGCATCCCCATTTACCTATTGGTAATTCCATCCTCACTTTTGGATACCATCTGGTGGGACTGTTGTTCTTTTGGAGACCCGGCCTTCCCCCAGGCCCTGAGTGAGGAAGAGTTGAACCTGGCTAAACCAGTTAAATGCTCTCTTCCTGGAATCAAAATCCTTTGTTTTAGATGCAGCTGTTGATAAGTTCATGCTGTGGAGACTCCTGAGCTGTTTGGGTCTATCCTTTCCACCACTGGGTCTTCAGCTCCTCTTCTCAATTCTCGGAGTTTTCCCAATTTACCCAATAAATTCCTTTCTTGCTTAAGTTTACCAGAGGCAGCTACTGATGTTTGCAATCAAAGAAGATGAGCTGATACAGTCAAGGAAGAAGGGAGGTGGAAATAAATGCTTAAATTAAGATCTGGGATGAGATCCATTGAGAATCTATTTTCAGTTTCCCAAACACTAGGTACTGGGTACAAACCTAGTTCAAATCTGAAACAAAGTATAAATTAGTGTTCCATCATCTTAGATCTCTAGGAGCAAATATACTCACTCTCTAAAGTAGCAGAGGGTTTCCAAAAAGTGAGCGTAATAACTCGCTCTCTAAAGTAGCAGAGGGTTTCCAAAAAGTGAGCGTAATATTCTTTTCCAAGGATTGCCTATCAAAGGATTGACATTTCAATCTGGGTTACTGAAAAAGGATGTGTTTCCTGAAAGACAGAGATTTACCTTAGTTTTTACTTTACAAGATCTTTGTGTCTTTGATAATTTCCCATCGTTGGCATGACTAAAGGATTTTTCCATTCAAATCAACCTCCTTCAACTTGGCTAGTCCCTCCTCCCTCCCCTCTGACTTGCCCCATGGGATTCTTTCTTTTCACTGCCAGGGATTAAATTCTCTGTGAAAGCCTTGAAGGCAATAGACATCTGTACTGGAAAGGAGATACAAAACTGTCCAAAAAGAGAGAAGCACTCCCAAAGCTTAAGTGAGAAAATAATTGAACTCTTTATTCATACTGGAAAAAAGTCTGGTTTCAAACTGAGTTTCTTATTGACTTTTTTTGTCATAAAAGGATCATCGTTTGTGTTGAATAAGAAACGGTTATTGTTCTATTTTTACCAAAGATGCTAAGTTTGCATGTTTTAAACATCAAACAAACATCTCCATAGAGAATGGCTTGCTGCCAATTTCTGGTGAGCGGGCTAGACTTTCAGAGAGGCCCACTTACACCATTTCTGTGTTGGTGGGTAAGCAATTCAAGATAGAAGGCTGAATTAGAATTCAGTCCTAATCCTAGGGATGATGGTTTTATTAGGTCTTAGCCTGATGGTCAGAACACAGTCCCACATCGCTTTAGTAGCTCAGATCCATTGCTCTCTCTTCAGGCCATGCACGTGACAGGCATGGTGTTGTTAGCCATGTGCAAAGAGCAGATGCCATGAGTACAGATGAGAAAGACCCAGAGTATATTGTGTAGACCTTATCAGTACTAATCTCTCCACCTTATAAGTATCTTACATTAATATTATATTCTGGCAGCTGTTGTGTGGAGTCCTATGTTGTACCAAACAAAACGGTCAGTTTAGACATGATCAAGGGGATCATGTAAAAATGATATATTATCAGAACTCTATCATCTCAATATTAGGCGTTGTTCAGTCTATTTATCTAACAACTCCTGGGAAGCCTGAGGCGGGAAATGAAGGAATATGGTCCATAGAGGAGAACTGAGCTCTGGATATTAACTCTTAGAAAATAAACCCCTGAAAATGTCTTCTCTTTATGTTTATTTGCCATGGGAAATGGTGTATTTTTTTGCTCTGTGTGAAAATTCAGCTTGGGGAAGGAAAAAATCACATAGGTTATTATGTCGGGTCTCCCAAATGGTTATAGGACTGACCCTTTCAGTAAAACACCTCAGGGTTCTTTGCTTTTCCTATAATTGCTCGGGCTTCAGTTCTATTGAAAAGTGACTGGAAAAGCCCTTCTATGAAATGACTCTTTAATATTTGATAAATGAGGCCGTCTTGTGGGCCTAGATCGTTGCAGCTGTCATGCTTCTCCGCTGAGACTGTGTATGCTCACATGGGATGGTCATTAAGCAAACCTTTTAAGATGACAGGACTTCAGTTCTTCTGTCTCATTTCCCAGAAAGAAGAATAATGGAATGAAGTCTGGAGAGTTAAAAGGGAAAGAAAAGGATGGGCACCCTTCCCCCACCACAGCTTGCTAACCTAGAAAGGCAACATAATTTGTGGTAAAGAGCTGCATTCTAAGTGGCAAAGTAAATAGGAGGTATTTATTTCTGCATCTTCATGACAGTTTAATGAGATAGGAGGAGAATATTATTATTAGGCCCTTTCTGATTTGAGAAAATGGAGACAAAGGGATGCTGGAAAATATATTAAATATTACACTATTAATCTGAATTAAAAGACCAGAACTTGCTCAAATATCTTCGTTCAGGGAAATGAACCTCCAGCTGGAGAGTGAATTGGACAATATAGATACTAGATACTCACTTTTGTCTGGATCCAGACGTTATTTCCATTCTAGTCCAAGTGAGGTTTGCTTTTAACCACAGACTAAGAGAGCTCTGGTCTCTCCCCAGAGAAATCAGACTGTCAGACCTCTCCCCTGGATTTCTCCTTCCTGCCACACACTCCCACACCCCATGCATACTACACATACCTACCAGCTGCCCACCAGAACCAGCTGCCTCAGGACAGGGCTGTCACAAGAAGTCTTCCTATGGATGGACTGCCCTTGGCAATAGCGTGGATCCTCGGCAAGAGCATTCCTTTGGCTTCGGTTCTGGCTTTGGGCTCTGACCCAGGTCTGGCAAAATAATACATACCGATTGTAGAAAACATGAAAAGTACACAGGATTTTAAAAAATTGCTTATAATCTCACCCCCCGGAGTGACTAATGTCCATATATTGGTATAATTTAAAAATTTTTAAATTTAGATAAAATTTAAAAATTTTATCTAAATAAAACATAGCAGTGTTCATTTAGTTGGGGGTCACATTATATATTCCATTTAGAATCCTACTTTACTTTTTTATTTAACTATGTGAGCACTTCTCCATGTTATAAAAAACATTTTTTGTAATTACCACACACCATCTATGATATAAAAATTAAAGATTATAGAGATCAAGGAGAAACCACAACACTGAAGGAGGAAAAAGGAAACAACCTAAAAGATGAAGATGGAGGAATGATTGTTCTAATTAGCAATTTGCAGATCCTAAACATTATGGAGGAGGGTGTTCAAGGAAGAGATTAGGAACTGGTACATAAGGAATGAAGCTGCTTTGATACATGTATAAAATAATGAAAAGATAGTTGTTAGTAAAGGTGTAATATATAATATTTAAATACCAAGAAAACAATTGCTATTGTGCAGCATCGAAATATATTGATAACATTAATTAATTAAAAATTTATTAAATAATAAAAGGTAAATGCCTGCATTTTAAAGATTTTTAAAAAAATTATTTGTCAGAGAGAGCACAAACAGGCAGAGCACAGGCAGAGGCAGAGAGAGAAGCAGGCCCCCTGCTGAGCAAGGAGCCCGATGCAGGACTCAGTTCCACAACCCTGGGATCATAACCCCATATGAAGGCAGCTGCTTAACCAACTGAGCCACCCAGATGTCCTGGAAACACCTACATTTTAAAAAGAAGCCTAGAGGAAACATGCGAAAAGGAGCTCCTTAATTGTAAGAATAATATTCTTAATGTGGCATTGCAGGTTCTGACATTAGATTCCCTTTGTGAGCTTTAGTGAGAAGTTAGAAAAAGAGGTAGACAGGATGTTAAAGGCAGAACTGTCAGATTCCTCCCCACCCATGCCAAAGATTATTCTCAAGGACAAGAAAAAAATTGTGGCAGTATTCAACCTCTAGCAAAGTAGTTTGTGTTCACTGGAGATTGTTCCTGATACCACCAGCTCCTCCCTCCTTTGTTTCTGAGCCATCTCCCTCTTCCCAGTTATAGCCCAGGGGTGGGAGAGAGCTGGGAGGACAGGGCCTTGGAGATGATTATGGCTTATTGCAAAGATAATGGGCTGGGGCTCAGACAGAAGCTGCCTTCCAATCCAGGCATTGTTACTTCTAGCTGTGTCACCGGGGCAAGTGATTCAGACTGTCTGGGATTCCCTTTACCCCTTTATACAGTGGAGATAATAAAATCTTCCCTCTTATAGGATATTAAGTAAAAGCTGGTTGTTGTTCTTTATACTTTGTTTTTATTTGTCCGTATTTTTCAGTCCCTCCCACCCCCACTTTTTTTGACCATGGAGTTGTGGCTCATTTCAACAGTGATTCTGGTTTCTTGTTCATTTCATCTTTATCATTAATTGCCTGAATTTGTGCTAGGATAAGCTAGAGAGTTTCCTTCATCTTAGTGCTTGTCATTTGATGTTTAATAAAGCTCATAGGTGGCACTAATAATATTCTTTAAACATTCATTAAACAAAAATTCCCTCAATAGATTTTTTTATTAAGAGCCCAATATGTGCTAAGCACTATGCAAAATGATATGGCTAGAAATTAATAAATCCTAGCTAGATAAGAAACTCAAAGAGACAATGTCCAATATATTCAGAGAAAGGTGTAGACAACTACTTTTAAAATGTATAAGGCTGATAAAAATTGGATTCTCAGTATAATATAAGTTAATGACAATATTAGTTTAATTTTAGGAAACTTTCTGATAGGGTAAGAATATGAATTTAGAAATTAGAAAGGTAAAATGGAGTGGTAATAAGGAGACTTAATTTCAGCCCATGCATTAGCTATACAATTTTGAGCAAGACATTTAATTTTTCTTGACTTTAGTTTCTTTATCTGTACAATGGAATTTGGGGTCACAAACTAAAATAAATCAAATATTCTCCTCAATAACTCATGAGTTCAAGAGGAATTCACAGTGGAAATTATAATTAGAATTGTAATTAGGAAGGTAATGGTAATTAGTATTAGTTAGAATGAAATACATGTATTTAAATGAATTTAAAATATAAGACTGTAAATAATTGAGTTACATGTGCATCTCAAAAAGCTAGGAAAAAACAAAGTTGGAAAAGAAAATAATGAAATTAACAATGAAAAGTAAGAAAATAAAAAAATAATAAAAATATAGATGATTAACAAAACCAAAACCTCATTTTTGGAAATAATCCAGACAAGGCAATTTGTGGAAATTGGCAATTTATGGCAATTGATGGGCTAAGCTCACTTATAAATTTAGGTGCAAAATTTCTAAATTAAGTACTAACAAATCATACTCAATACTGTATTACAAATACAGTATGATTAATGGTACAGACATTATGGAAAACATTTCTTAAAAAATTTAAAAATAGGATTACTGTATGATTGATTTGTCTCACTTCTAGGTATATGTCCATAAGAATTCAAAGAAGATCTTATTAAAGAGACATTTGCACACCCATGTTCACTGTAGCACTATTCACAATAGTCAAGAGGAGGAATGAACTCCAATACCGATCAACAGATGAGTGAATAAAGAAAATGCAGAATAGACTGGTAAGGGAATATTATACAGCCTTAAAAATAAAAAAGGAGGGAAATCTTGTCATGCACACTACAACATTGATGAATCTTGAGGATGTTATGCTAAGCGAAATAAGCCAGTCACAAAAGAATACTGTATGATTCAACATATTTGAAATGTCTAAAGTAGTCAAAATCAAACAGAATAGAAAGGTGGTTGCCAAGAGCTGGGAAGAAGAGAATTAGGGTTTACTGGGTACAGAGTTTCAGTTTTGCAAGATGAACATGTTCTAAAGATCTGCTGCACAACAATGTGAATATGCTTAACACTACTGAACCATAAAATGAACCCTTAAATATGAACCCTTAAAAATGGCCAAGAAGGCAAATTTAATGTTATGTGTTTTTACCATCTCACTGGCATGAGATTATGTGATTATGGCATAGTGGGTTAAGAAAAAAAGTGATTATGGCGCAGCAGATAACACTTAGACACTGGAGTAAAATGGCCTGGGTTCTAATCCTCCTTATCTAAGTAACTTTGGTAAATTACTCTTCTGTTCTTTAGTTTCTTCTTTCTTTTCTTTCTTTTTTTTTTTTTCAAGATTTTGTTTATTTATTTGACAGACAGAGATCACAAGTAGGCAGAGAGAGAGGAGAAAGCAGGCTCCCCGCTGAGCAGAGAGCCAAATGGGGGGCTCAATCCCAGGACCCTGGGATCATGACCTGAGCCGAAGGCAGAGGCTTTAACCCACTGAGCCACCCAGGCACCCTGTTCTTTAGTTTCTCATTAAAGTAAACATAAAAATAGATCTTAACCCCCCAACCCAAATAACAACAACAAAACACATCATGAGCAAGTAGGTTTATCTCAATATCTATCATTCTAATCCACTGTATTAAGCAGTAAAAGGATCAATAGATGCAGAAAAATGTTGTTAAAATTCAACACTTGAAATGTGTTTCTCTGTAACTTCTGTGGCTTTCCTTTCTCTTCCTTTAGGCCTCTGCTGAAATGTCATCTCATCAGTGAGGCCTTTTCAGACCACCCTGTTTGCACTGACACCCTGCTGTGCCATGTCCCCCCTAACCCTGCTTCAGTTTTCTTCACAGAAGCACTTCCTAGGCATAAAGATAATAGAAGAAATGATAAAGATAAAAACAGACAAATTTGACTACTTAGTAAGGTAACACTTCTGTATGCCAAAAAAATCCCCACAAAAAACAATAAGTAAAACTAAAAGGCAAATTTATTTATTTATTTTTAAGATTTTATTTATTTATTTGTCAGAGAGAGAGAGAGAGAGAGAGCATGCACAAGCAGGCAGAGCGGCAGGCAGAGGCGGAGAGAGAAACAGGCTTCCCGCCAAGCAAGGAGCCCGATTCAGGACTCGATCCTAGGACCCTGGGATCATGGCCCGAGCCACAGGCAGTGGCTTAACTGACTGAGCCACCCAGGCACCCCAAAAGGTAAATTTCAAAATGGGGGACAGTATTTACCAGCAATAGAACTGGAAAAGGGAAACGAGTTCATCATCATCTTCATCATAATTTATAGAAAGAGTGGACAAAACCTGTATAGAAAGAGTAAACAGATTAGTTCATTCACAGAACATGAATTAGTGACTTAAATATTTAAGAAAAAACCTTCAACCTCACAGAGAGGTTAAGAAATTTAAATAAAGGGTTGTCTTTACATCCTAATACATAGTTTTCTATTTGCAGTATTTTAATATGCTGAGCCTATTATTTTTATAAGTGACAAATAAGAAAAGTTGTATAAAAAAGATTTTTATTAGGAATGTCCATTTAGGCTTAATGTATGTGATTCTTTAATTCTTTAAATGGCTTTAATATTGTACGTAACATAAATTTTACCCTGACATTGAAAGATGATTGGTAGACAACATACAAAACAACCATATATTGTTGGTTGTAAAAGATACAGGTTAACAGCATGGATGACCCTTAAAGGCATTATGCTTAAGATACAAAATGTCCAAAAGAGGGCAAAAACATAGAGACAGAAAGTAGATTAGTGGTGCCTAGGGTTGGGAGTGGAAATAACGAATGAGTGTAAATGGGAATGAAATTTCTTCTTCGGGTGATGGAAATGTACTAGCAGTAATTAATGGTTGTACAGCCTTGTAAATATACCAAAATTCATTGAATTCTACACTTAAAACAGGTAAATTTTTATGGTATACGAATATTTCAGTTGTTTAAAAAGCTTAGTTTAAACTTTAGCTAGATAGAACGCACAATCTCAACTTGAAGTGACATCAAAGGTATGGGAAGCTCACTAGAATTACTTGTGACTAGCCGGTAGAATCTTGTGTTTCTATCCTTTGATTTTCCTTATTTTTATCAGGAGACACGTCATTAACTCAAACTTCCTAGAGGCATTTAGATGTAGAGAAACATCTGATTTATCAACTAATTCTTTAAAACATACTTTTATAAATTTAAAATACACATAATTACTAGAATCAGACTAGGAGTGGTTCAGAGAAGACCCATTGCTTAAGTAATGGATTAAACTGCTTTGCAACTACAATTTAAATTTTTCGTTCTTTCAGCAATTGAAAACTGGGTGTATACTGACTAGTTTTAGAGGTAACTGCCAATAGATAAATTATATGTATAGAAGTGATGGTGAAGATAAATATTTTAAAATGCTCTTTGGAGTCAGGCTTATGTGCTTAATTTCTAAGCATATCCTTAAAAAAAAAAAAATAGGTAATACCAATTTAAATTTACTCTCAGTCCAGGAATCATGATGGTTAATGCATCAAATTAGTGAGATTCCATTGTGTTTGTAGAAGTGTTAGTGAGGTTATTTTGGTAAGTCTAAATGATTCTATAATAAATTCGTTAAAAGATATTTGCAAATGAAATATCACCTGCCACTAGTCAGGATGGTTAGTATAAAAAAGACAAGAAGTAACAAGCGTTGGTGAGGATATGGACAAAAGGGAACCCTCGTGCATTGTCGGTGGAATTGTGAATTGGTGCAGTCATTATGGAGAGCAGTATGAAGGTTCCTTCACAAAATAAAAATAAAAATACCATATGATCCAGTAATTTCACTTTTGAGTATTTATCTGAAGAAAACAAAAACACTAATTCAAAAGTGTATATGCACTCCTATGTTTATTGGAGTACTATTTGCAATAACCAAGGTATGGAGGTAACCTAAGTGTCCATCCACAGGTGAACTGATAAAAAGATATGGTATATATTCATGCAACGGAACATTACTCAGCCATAAAAAGAATGCAATCTTGCCATTATTCACTACAACACAGATGGACCATGGCTATTCTGCTAAGTGAAATAAGTCAGAGAAAGACAAATGCCATATGATTTCACTTATACATGGAATCTAAAGAACAAAACAAAAAGAAACAGAGTTTCTTTTTTTGAGTTATATTTTTGAGTTATATGCCCGATTAACAGGTACAAAATTCCAGTTATAAAATAAATAACTGCATAGGGATGTAGTAACTTTATATGATGACAGAGGTTAACTACACTTATCATGAGGAGCATTTTATAATGTACATAATTGTTCAATCACTATATGGCACACCAGAGCTAATATAATATTATATTATATGTCAACTCTACTTCAATTAAAAAAAGATATTTGATCAGAATTAGAAAATTGTATGCTAATTCCAATCACGGCAATCAGTTCTGAAACACTGTAATAATTGGAGGCCTCTGCTAAGTCCTCTGGGACCCACCTCTTACTCAACAACTTAATTCCATACCAGCCTTGAATGGCTTTGCTTGAGTGTGATAGGATAGTGCCCTCCCTGACCCACTGGGATGGAGTACCATTAGAACTGGCTCTGTACTCATGAGCATGTATAAACATTGGGTGATGGCAGTGGATTTGATGTTCATAGAACCACCCTTGACCAATGGAGAATGGAAATCAGTAGATCAATGTTAACCCTTTTTGTCTCCTTGAAAGCATGCTTAAGGCTCCTTGGTGATAGCCAACTCAGTTAACACATCCTTGTATTGGCTTTTCCTTGTTCCCAGTTTGAACCCCTCTCCTCTCAGTTGATATTCCTGCATCCTGGCCCTATTTTTTTCAAATAAACTAACTGCATGCAAGTCTTGTCTCTCATTTTGGAGGAACTCAGTCTAAGACATATGGGATATTTGATATATGTAATCTATAGTACTTCTTAGTAAATTCTTGCTGAATAATTGACAATGTAGCAATAGGTTTCTATTTTTCACTTGAATTACATCATTTGAGTAGTAGAAACCCCTAATGTTACAGGAAATAAGGCCCTAATGTACATTTGATGGCAGATTCTTTGTAGTATGATTCTGACTATATATGTCACTTGAGCTGTATGTCAGGGTCATTATCATTAGGAAACTAGCTTAGGCCTCAGGAGAAGACAGTAATGATATAAAATGATGTTCAGGAGTCCAGGTTCTATATGTTTCTTTTTGCCTGAAGGTGTGCCTGCCTCCCTCGCCCTCCCCTCAAAATAAATAAAAATAAAGGAGCCAAGACAGAGATAGAGATGGATCCTTTATTTTACTTATTTAAGTAATCTCTGTGCCTAATGTGGGACTCGATCTCATGAACCTAAGATCAAGAGTCTCATGTTCTACTGAGTGAGCCAGTCAGATGCCCCAAGAAATGGATCTTTTAAATGCGAAGGGATTTGGTAAGAGAGTGGACCTGCTTAATCTTCCAGAAACTTCTCCTAGCTGCTCTCCGGCCTACCACAGGCACTTGAGAGTTCTGTAATAATTCAAAGTTTTAGGGGCACTTGACTGGCTCAGTTGGTTGAACACAGGACTCTTCATCTCAGGGTCATGAGTTCAGGCCCTATGCTGGGCATGGAGCCTACTTAAAAAAATAAATAAAAATAAAGTAAAATAAAATAAAATAAAATAAAATAAATTCTATCCCTATGCAGCTTTTCTGGATATTACCACAGTACCCCTAACTAAGTACTTGCTCTATTAGTGAATCTATTATTCTTTCATGACCTAATTATTGCACATTTCTACTGGTGGTATAAGTGTAATATGACCTACTGAAATATGATTATAATCATTCCAGAATGTTCTGTTACAAGGTCTGTAGGCACAAGCAGACTTTTCAGTTCCACATTAAAAATGAGCTACAATTTAGACAAGTCTGCCACGTTTGTGGGCAGAGAGACCTCATTGAAACAAAAGCAACCAATTCTTTTTATCTTTGCTATTAGAAGAAAGCAATGGTGGAATTCTTCCAAAATAGTGGATAAAGGATAATACTTTAATTGATTTTTTCTCCCTTGGATTTGCTGCCTAAACTATTTTTTTTTTCTTTTGGTCTAGACCAAATTTCTAATGATTTCACATCCTTTTACACACAATATAGCTTGGGGATGGGGGGCCCCACTGGTGTTGATTGAGAGGTTCAAGATGGCCTAGGAATGCAAAGTGCCCTTAGGAAATTCACATGCAAATAATGAGGTGGAGGTTGTACCTAAAATACTGATCAAAATGCAATTCAATCTGTGCAAGAGACTTCAGGCCCTTCTGGCCCAATACAGCCACCGCCAAGTCAATGGAATGAGGGCCTTTCCTGAACCTAACAAGCAAGTTTAAACTTTTAAAATGTTCCCTAGTTTCCCTGTTGAAAACGGAGTTTAAGCTTAGGTTTAAAAAAAACAAAAAACAAAAAAAACCTTCGATTTAATCCTTTAAAGGTAGAGCTGATGACTTATTACTGTTATTTATTTTTTAACATAAAACCTACTTTTTAGTCTTTCTCCTTAGGAATATTCCATCTGTCTCTGAAGGGATAATAGGCTGCCATGGAATAGAATTGGTAAATGTTAAATACATAGGGGCTTAATTTTATTCTATGCAGGGCTGTTTGCTATCATGGTGTTTATCAGGCAACAAGCAGTCTCAAAGAATTTTTTAGTGTGTTGTTACTAGCCCTGCTTTCTGTTACATTTGGTGTATTTTCCTGGTCATCTTAATAATATTGTTAGAACATAAAGGCTTCTCTAACCCCAATTGTCTACCATTAAAAAAAAGCCAAAAGCAAAAACACAGCAACAAAAAATTAAGACAACTAACAATACTTACATACTTACTCAGAATGAATTATCAAAATAAGGAGCTATAATTGAAGTTTTTTCCATCTGTACTGGACACTACCAGATGCTCATTTCCTGGCAGATGTATGTATCAAAGAGACATCATAGTTTCTAAACTACAGTGCTGCCATTATTTTACTTTGGAATTATTTTTTTTTAAAAAAAGATTTATTTATTTAAGTAGTCTCTACACCCAACATGGGGCTCAAATTCACAACCCTGAGATCAAGAGTCCCTTGCTCTACCAACTGAGCCAGTCAGGGGCCCCACATTGAAATTATTCTTATCTAATTTCCAAAGATCCATATTGTGCCTATGTAGTTGGGGGATGAGGAAGTATTTGCAATGATTTGGAAGTCTCTGGTTACTTTTAACTTGGAGGAAGAATGTCTTTGGTGAAACATGAACCAAATTGTTCTCCTGCTCCTTTCCATTTGCTCTTTGTTTACGATAAGGTTATGCAAATATACCTTTAAGCTGGGGGTAAGGGTAAGGGGTGGTATCTCCTTTTGTGCTTTCATGGATATATAAAAGACCATTGCATAGGCAATTTCATCTGCTAAAGAGCACACAGTAGATATTCAATTAATTACACTGAAGTTGAATCAGTCTTCTCTTTCCTGTCCTTAGTTCTTCTAAGGAGAACAAAACCCCATTTCCTATCTTCTAGTTCTTACCAATATTGCAGCCACAAATTATATGCTTTTAGTTGATTCTACTTTAAGTACAGAGGAGAAAAACCATATTGTAACCTAATGAAGTGAAAAAAAATCTGCAATCAGATGAGATCAGCCTGGTTGTTAATATGCATTTGTGAGATGTAGAATGTTCTTTTAATTAGTCAATATGCTTTTATTTGTTTTTATTGTCCATTTTTGCAGGAGTATTATTCACGAAATACAACTCATCATGTCCTTAGGATGGACAGAAAAGCAAGTGGTGTTATATTAGGTGGCTAGGTGATGCACAATTATCACAAAGAAGAAAATGAAGTATTATACTATTTTGGGGTGCCATCAGTGTGAAGCTCAATTTCGAGGTTTGGTGAGGGGAATGAGACTGGGGCAGGAGGAAGGTGGAGAGGTGAATGGGAAGGCAAGAGGGAGGAATGGCAAATGAGTTCACTGTAAAATCTATTCAACATTCAAAAAAAATGTTGACTTATAGATCAAAGGCATTAGAAAATATGTGAAGGCCTGAGTCTTAAATGAGTGACTCATCTGGTACAACTAGTAATAAGATGAATGCTAAGTTAATGTCTTATTAGAACAGAGTTATTGGAAACAGTGCCAAAGGCTATTTTCTTTGGACATTTTAATGATGCAGAGCTGGGTGGAAATGGCGATTTGCCTCCTCTGAGGATCCTACAGACCTAAAACGCTCTGGGGTCAGAATCTTCCTGTTCTTCTACAAAAAGGCACAGCAAAAAGAAGTCCTATTTTCAGGCAGCTACCGTGTATTTGCTAGGAATATGTTTCAGGTACAGAATCATTACCATTAAAAAAGAATTTATTAACTACTTGTATAGTGTGCTAAGTAAATATTATGTACTTAAAAATATATCCATAATGATATCCATAATATCCAATAAAGTGGCTTCTTCATGCTAACCTTAATTTTATAATAGAAGGCAGGTGTTTATTATTCTGGCAATTGTAGGGGAAGAAAAATAATTCTCTCTCTACCCTCAGAATTCTTCATTGAGACCGTTGTAATAAAAGGCAGATTAACAAGAGGAAAACAAACAGAAGTTTGTTACCGTGTATACTTCATGTATACACAGGATACACTCAGGAAAAATGAGTATCTCTCCAAGGTGTCTTTAGAATTCAGGATTACATGCTATCTTAATAGGAAAAGGGTAGGGAAGGTATAGACCTCTTAGGTAGCATGGGTGAGTTTTAGGAAAGATGAATGGGCCAATAGAAGAACAGATGGGAGGTATGATAGTCTGTGACAAAGTCTGTCTGAGCATGGTGTCAACTTGAAGAGTCTTCTTCATGACAAGAGTTAGCGTTCTTTGGTTGAGGAAACTCTAGGGGAGGGCATGTATGACACCTGGGTTCCCTTTGGAGAATATGTCTTCAGGCAGATAAAGGAAGTTCAGAGAAAGCCCTGCATTTGCTTTTTAAGTGCCTACAGCTCAGCTCAAAATATCAATATATCAAAACAGCATGTGGTGGCATGTCCTATTACCCTCCACAATCATAAATAAAAGAAAGATATTTCATGAAAGAAGAAATGAAAAAATAACAGCAAACCCTCATTTGATATTAACACTTCAAAACAGAAGTTTTGACTAATAGTAAATTTTTTAGACTTATTAACTAAGTCAAGCTTTAAACAATGGATCATTTTATCTGAAATCACTCTATTCATTGTAGGCTTTGTAGGAGGTCTGTGATTAGCCGCGCCAAGTAAGTTCTTAGAAAATAGCTCTGGAGCTCATCTGCCTGGAAGAAGCCCATGAATCCTTCATATCCTTAAACTAGGATGGAAAGAGTACATTACCAGAATCCACAAAGGCTGAAGATTCCAGGTCTCACTGGTATTTAACATGACGCCCTGTCCTTAAACAAATGCGAAGCTATCAGAAAAGGAGATAGAGATTCAACTCATATCTTCTTACTGTTTCCACTGAACTTTGCTGTTTACCAGGAAAAAAAAAAAAAAAAAGCAGCTTTGGGCATGATGTTCCATGAAAAAGAGTAGTCAGCAATTTGTTACCGGCTTAGGTTGGACAAGGAGAATTTTACAGAGATCAAGTAAAGAAGAGAGAAGGAAATTTAATACCATTGAATGCCCTTGACCAAAATTTTGATAATGAGCTTGTTTCCTAGTGTCATAATTTCTGAACTTAATGTTCTTCAGCGATATCTTATGAACAATCTAGTAATAAAGTTTATGTGATAAATTATGTTGACAACATTATTACATAATGCGGGATTTAAGAAATTCTTTATGAGTCTTTGTTGAGTGCCTATCATATGCCTGGCAGAATAAAGAAAATTTAGCTCCTTTCTCAAGATGCTTTTTACTGGAATTACTCCTTTCAAAACTCTTGTTTTTATCACATAATTTTGGATCAATGTTGGATTAGTACAGACTATTACCCCATTTCATTCAAATATGTATTGATATGGGTGTAATTTAACAAAAATTTTTGTGATCCTGGTTATGACTTGAATGAGGAGTATGTTCAGAAACTCTTTTAAGCATCAAAGGTACAACACTGAGTTGGCATTATCATGTGATCCCATTCCTATCTATAAATAACTAGAGCAAAATAGCACCTGGACCTTCTCTTCCATTTTTTTTTTTTAAGATTTTATTTATTTATTTTGACGGACAGGGATCACAAGTAGGCAGAGAGGCAGGCAGAGAGAGAGGAAGGGAAGCAGGCTCCCTGCCGAGCAGAGAGCCCGATGCAGGGCTGGATCCCAGGACCCCGGGATCATGACCTGAGCCGAAGGCAGAGGCTTTAACCCACTGAGCCACCCAGGCGCCCCACTCTTCCATTTTTTGATGGAAAGCTTGGTTGGTATCTTTGCAATTAATTTTATATTGACCTCAGTTAGGCTGTGTCACGTATATACTTAATTTTCTTGAGTTTGACAAGTGTGTAGAACATGTAATAAAACAAACCAACCATGTTGGACTTTTTCCTCCTAAGTTTCATCTCACACTTTTCTTTGAAATTCTAACCTCTCCTCTTTAAATCATTCTAATTTTATCATTCCTATAGAAAGAGTTTGTAAATACCTTCTATGCAGAAGTAGTACTATTGCCTGTAACATTATGTGGTCATAACATTAACGGATTTTATCTTATGCTTCTGATTCCAATTATCTTGTGTGCCTTTAAGACTTTTCTTCGTTTCTTAAAGGTATTAAAACATGAAATGATTTTGGCCTTTAAGACTAATGATTTCCTGTTTTTCTATAATAAAATTAACTGGAGATGTCAATTTAAGTTTGTTAATAAAAACTACTTTCTCAATTTTCTTCTAAAAGATAAAGTCAGAGCAGAGGGAGAAAATGAATGACCAAAGGAAAATTTCATACTTTGGAATGACTTCAACAGCCATTCCTTTCCCCCTGAGCTTGAGACTTGAGATACACCTAACTGTTCATGAACCTAATCTTTAAATACAAAGAAACACTGGCTGCTATGATTTGTTGTACTTCTTCACCTGGTTTTGGTTCATGCATGGTAGAAGGACAGAGGTCTTATTAGATATTTAATATAAACAAAAATCATAAATTTATTTCTATAACTTTAAGTATTCAAGTAGATGTGCAAATACAAATTGTTCCTTAAAACATACTGCAAAGGCTAGGTTACTATTATCTCTATTCTGTAGGGGCTCATGTTCAATAAACACTAATTGCTAAAATGGGAAAACACTTATCTTGTCCTGTATAGACAGCATTCTTCAATTATGGGTAATTAATGCCTTTTTTCAAGCATTTGACATCTACTTTTGATCAGTGAAAATCATCCAACTTATCAAATCATTGTTCTGTTCATTTAATTTCTACATGGCCACAGTAGAGTCTGTAAAATGTATACTCTTTCTTAGAATGTCTCTACATCGGGAGAAAATGGTGCTCCCAGATTCTTTGGAGATACCTCATAAGAAAAATCAAAACATGAGAATTCTGTAGAAATTTAACTTGGGAGCTAGAATTAGCAGGAGCCTGATTTAACAATATGTCTGGAGGCAGCTGTGAGGGGTGGTTACAGTACAGCTTGATTTGCATCTCAGCCCTCCACTTGCCAAGTTGTGAGAACGCAACCTCTGGGCACCTCACTTTACTCATTTGTAAAATGGGGTAATTATAGCCCCTACTTTATACAGTTGTGAGAATTGAGATAAAACACTTAAAGCATGTAGAACAATGTGTGGTACAGAGGAGGCATTAAGTATTAGCTCTCATCTGGGGAAATCTGGAGTACTATTTGAGTTTAGACTAAAAAAACCCCTAAATTAACAAATTATTTCTTTTTGCAATGTCAATTCCTGGTTCTGTAGCGAAGTTAGAAATGATTTTTTTAAGTTGTGAGAAAATTCTCCAAATTAAACACTCATAAGTCAGAAAAGACTGGCTATAGAAGTAGCTGTAACATTTATATATGGTCAAACAGGGAAAGAGTCTTTTATCCTCTTCATGTAGAAGAAAAGCTGTATGTAATTACTGTGTGTGCAGCATATCTTTCTTGGCATTCAAAAGCATTAAGAGAACACTCATTAATTTCCAAGAGAGTTTTGAAAAATGCTAGTTCCTAGAATTTAGGCTGCATTTTTAGGGAAAAAAAATCTCTCGACACAGAGGCACAGAATCAGAAATTAAGAGGACCTGAATACCCAGATTTAGGTATAAATTTTGGACAACTTATTTAATCTCTCTGTGATCACTTTTAAAATGGGAATGATAAGGTTTTCTCCTTCAAATGAGCTATTGTGTGTCAGTGTGTTCTCTGAACCATAAATTAAAATTTCTGGATTCAAACTTTTATTTTATAAGCATATCTCCCTTGAGGATATAAAATTGTTTCACTGACCAGAAACACACTTGTATTGAAAACTTAACAAATGCTGCAAAAATGAATTATAAGCTAAACTGTACACATTGAATTTTGAATGAGAAATTTCAAAATAAGCATTTTGTTCTATTTACAGAAGTCAAATAGCACATACTACTTTTGGTCTCATTTAAAACATTTTCTAGAGAGTGAATTGATTTATAAACATGCTGTAATATCCCTAGGCATAAGTTTCTGCATATGTAAAAATGTGTGATTTCATGTTTATAACTCATTTAAAACGTTGATTCCCCCCCCCCCCCAGATGACATTTAAGAGTTACAGATAAGTAATACTGCATGACTGAAGCAGTGGTTAGCTAGAATTAATAGTGGAACAGTGGCATCTTTTCTGCACACATTTCTCTTTTAATATCTGTCTTTGCCACTCACAGCCATTCTGAGTCAAGCATTCCCTTCCTGCATTACTTCTGGAGAATCACTTGGTTTTAAATACTGACCTATTTCACAGTTCTAATAGGTAAGTTGTGTTACAATGTTCAGCAAATTTTGTATTTTATGGTAGGAACAGAAACACTAAACACAGCCAAATATACACGTTGGTTTGCAATGTTGCAGTGACTAGATTTAAGTGAACACTGCACTACAGACTAATCTTTCAATCAATAGAGAGTAATTCAGAGCTGCACCTTCGGAATGTAAACAGGAGAAATTCAGTCTTTGAAAAGGCAAAGGATAACTCTAAGTACTGAGTTCAAAGCATTTAATGACTTCATTATGCATCTCAGTAGGCATTTAGTATTAATGTAAAAAAAAAATCCAGACTTTTTTTTTTTTAATTAAAAGGTGGTAACATAACATTTGGCAGTTCGAGCACTTCTTGTTTTAATGTGCTTGTATTCAGGTATTCCTGGTCCCAGAAATGCTGGCAACTGAGAGATATAGAGAGGTTTTTAAAACTCAGGTTTCCTTAATTGCAGAGTTTGTTGCTTATAGCTTAGTGGGGCTTGATTCAGCCTAAACGGGAATCTGAAAGTGATTTAGCAGACAAAAATGAAATACATTTGAAAAGGCCATGGCCTGCGTCTCCCCTCCCCCAAATCAAAACAGCCCCAAACAATATCCTTTACTACTGGTCAGAACAAGTATCTGCTTTTGGGGCGCCTGGGTGGCTCAGTGGGTTACATCTCTCTGCCTTTGGCTCAAGTCCTGATCTCAGGGTCCTCGAATGGAGCCCCGCATTGGGCTCTCTCCCTGCCTGGGAGCCTGCTTCCCCCCACTCTCTCTGCCTACTGGTGATCTTGTCAAATAAATAAAATCTGGGGAAAAAAAAAGTAACGAGTATCTGCTTTTATAGGGCTATCTCAACTCATTCTGTGGAATTCAGGTAAGACTTTAAATGTTTCTTCTGCTTCTAACCATATCAGCACAATTACAGAGGGTATTTAGGGCCCAAGGGGGTGTTGAGCTGTTGTTTGGGGTAATTTTAAACTTGGACCTCATGCAACATTGAGAGATTTTCTTTCACACTAGTCCAAAGAAACACATTTTGTCTATCTACATTCCATTGCACGTTCAATTGGCTGGGATAGTTTCTAATTTCCATTCACAAACTATTGAAATAGCAGGTCGGATTTGCATTTCAACATCGGATGGCCACCATTAATTCCCCTTTTCACCTGCAACAAGAACTGTTGGGTATTAAAAAAAATTATTATTGTAAAATATACCAATGGCCATGGGTATGTAAAAATAGTCATTTACATGTTCATGAATATCGTAACACAAGTACGAGCTTTTCAAATGTAGTTCATTTTTATTATCACACCATTTTCAATATTGTGTGCACCTACTTTGTACCTAGCACACAGCTCCACATTAGCAAATTAAAGTAAAAAAGGTAGTCCCTCGTTTCAGTGGGAGAGACCACAGAAAAAGCAACAATGTATCATAATTTTGATACAGGATACACATGGGATAGGAAGGGTGCATTCCTATTCAGTAATAGAACTGTGACACGCTGAGGGAGGGAATGAAGACAATCGTTTAAAGAAACTTAAAGGTAATGCACCGAATTGACAACTAGATGTCTATCAAACTGTGCGAGACTACAGCTCTTTATGCTTAAGCTCCTGAAATAGGATTACAGATTGTAAATTTGTGAGATTTCCTAAATTAGATGTCTAACCATAAAAGTTTAGTTCCTCAACAATCTAAGTTAAAAAAATAAAAAATTCTCTCTAGGATTCTCTATTATCAGTTTGTTGTTTAATTCCTGGGCGAGAAGCACATTCTCGCTTCGTAGTACATTCTAGCTTGGAGCTAGAATGTTTTGCCGGGTAATGCTAGGGAAGCAACTTCCAGTCAATTGCCTCCAATCAAACCTAACACGACTTCTATAGAACTATGCTCAGACCATGCAGGTCTTTTTCCTTTTTTTTAAACTGGAATTGCAGATGGCTCTTTTTCTTTTCTAACCCCAAGACGTGGTCTTCATTTGTCACTGCACTCATTTTGCCAACAAGATGTGTCTTTTCAGTCAAATCTGTGGAGGCTATAGCCTGGACAATTAAACGAAAAGACATCTCCGCCGGCGATAAGCTCCACCTGTTGAGGTCAATTAAGTTTACAGGGCTAGGCTCCTTCTTCCGTCCAGGTAGGGATGGGCTGCAAGCACGCGCTCTCTAAGGAGCCTACCCCGGAGGAACTTAAGCAATTAATAGCAAACAGCTGCCAACAGCTGCCTGGCTAGCTTACCCCTGCCCGTCGAAGGGCGAGGGGACCGCATGGCAGCCACAACTGAAAGGCACAAAAGGCAGCACCTATCTTGAAGACACTCTGGCCTCGCGAATACCGCTCCCGGCGCAGGGGCCTCCGCCTAGGGGGCGCGGGCGACGCGGGCCGGGGGCGAGCCCAGGTGCGGCGACGGGGGGGAGGGCTCCGCCACGCGCCAAGGAAGAAAGCCTGACTCATGTCGTGTCCTGGCGGTGGCGGCAGCTGCGGCGGGCTCCTGGGAACTGAAACTCGTGATGCTGTTGCTGCGGAGAAAAGCCTCATTACCCATTCCGCAGGCGGGGGGGGACACCATCCAGGGCGGGGACACCACCCAGGGCGCGTACACCCGAGACCCGGGGCTCCGGCAGCCTCTGCGGGCCCCTCCCCGCAGCTCCCCCTCCCCTGCCGCGTGCCCGCGCGCGCGCCGGCCGCGTGTGAGAACAGAGCGGACACACCTAACCAGCGCGCGCCCCGCACCCTGCCCCACCCCCACTCGGGCCCAAACTCAGACCCGGATTCGCTCCCCCGGCCGAAATTCCCCACCCCCACCATCCCCCGGCGTCGGCGCCTCCGCGAGCCTTCGGCAATTTCCGTCGGGACACCCAGCGCTCGGCAAGGCCAGAAGCCCGGCCGCCTCCTACTCCGGCGGACCCGGCTTTATGTCTGCGGCGCCGGGGCGCATGCGCAGACGCCATCTTCCCTCCTTCTCCTTTGCTTGCCCCCTCCCCCTCGCCACCGCCACCGCCTCCTCTCGCCGGCGGTCGCCCCTCCTCCTCCTGCGCTCGGGCGCTGGTCCCTCCTCTCCCGATGCCGCGAGAGACCGGGGGATACGGTGGAGCTGGAGAAGAGCACTAGTAACAACCATCACAGCCCCCTCCCCGCCCGCCGCCCTCCCTCGGCACCCACCCACTCACCCGCCCCGTTTGCCGACACCGACCAACCCCACCTCTCGTTCCTTTGAACGGCGTCGGCTGCAGTCGCTTGCACCAGTCCGTCTGGCCACCAACGCCGCCGAGAAGGAGCCGCCGCTGCCTGCGGCCCCCTCCCGCCCCGGCCGCGGGAGCACAGGGTGAGGACGAGCCGGCTGCGGAGGAAGAGGACAGGAGCGGCTCGCACCCCTCTGCGCTAGCGCACATCCCGCCGCCCTCCGGGGAGGCTCGGGCGCCGGCCCCTTCCTCCCCGAGGACGTGTGCCGAGCCGAGGCGCCTGCCCTGAGGGAGGAAAATGCTCGGGCTCCATGGCTGCCAGTGATGGAGCGGTCCCTGGGCTCCCGCTGCCACTGCCGCCGCCGCGCCCCGGCCGTGCTCCGCGAGGACCCGGCGTCTCTGCGCGCCCGCCCGCGCCTCGTTGCTGGGCTCACCGTACCGGGCGCCCCGCCGCCGCCGCCCCGCTCCGAGCCTCGCCGCCCCGGCCCCAGCCGCGGCCAGCGTTTGCTCACGGAACAGCCGCCGCGAGCCCAGGGGGTTTGAAAGGGTCCGAGGGGCGTGGGGGGAGGGCTAAGCGGGGACAGCGGGGCCGGGAGGGGAGGTTTGAGCGACACTGAGCTCGGGGCTTGCCGGCGGCGGCGGCGCTGGGGGTGGCGAGGGGAAGGCGACACTCGCTCCGCGCTGCCTTCGTGCAGAGCGACCGGGAGGGCTTTGCAGCGGCCGCCGCCGCCGCCGCCGCGGCGGGAGGAGGGGTTGAGGTGGTTTCTGAGTTGTCCGGAGAAGGTGGGCATTTCTCGGTTTTCCCACCCCCTCCCCTTGTCTCTCCCTTGCCTTGTCTCCCCCTCCCTCCTGCCCCGCACCCCACGTGAAGCGGAATATAAAGGGGGGTGTGAGACTAGAGGGGAAAGTGAATGGCGAAGGACTGAAGGGGTCCCCCCTTCGGGTCCCTGGCCGCCCTGTTCACCCTCGTTCATCCTCCCTTCCCGAAGCTCGCCCTCGAAGGCAGGAGCGGCCGGCGCCTTCGGCTGAGGAGGAGGAGAAGGAGGAACCGCGCCGGGCGGAGCGTCAGGTCCCGTTTTCCTCCCCGGCGTCTTGAATACAAAGATTACGGTGCAGAAGGAAATTGCGCTCGCCTCCTCCGCCCCCCGGTACCCGACACAATGCACCAGCCGCCTGAGTCCACCGCCGCCGCGGCCGCGGCCGCTGCAGACATTAGTGCTAGGAAGATGGCGCACCCGGCAATGTTCCCTAGAAGGGGCAGCGGTAGTGGCAGCGCCTCTGCTCTCAATGCAGCAGGTACCGGCGTTGGTAGTAGTGCCACATCTTCCGAGGATTTTCCGCCTCCGTCGCTGCTCCAGCCGCCACCTCCTGCAGCATCTTCTACGTCGGGACCACAGCCTCCGCCTCCACAAAGCCTGAACCTCCTTTCGCAGGCTCAGCTGCAGGCACAGCCTCTTGCGCCAGGCGGAACTCAGATGAAAAAGAAAAGTGGCTTCCAGATAACGAGCGTTACCCCGGCTCAGATCTCCGCCAGCATCAGCTCTAACAACAGTATAGCAGAGGACACTGAGAGCTATGATGATCTGGACGAATCTCACACGGAAGATCTGTCTTCTTCCGAGATCCTTGATGTGTCACTTTCCAGGGCTACTGACTTGGGGGAGCCTGAACGCAGCTCCTCAGAAGAGACTCTGAATAACTTCCAGGAAGCTGAGACACCTGGGGCAGTTTCTCCCAACCAGCCCCACCTTCCGCAGCCTCATTTGCCTCACCTTCCCCAACAGAATGTTGTGATCAACGGGAATGCTCATCCACACCACCTCCATCACCACCATCACATTCATCACGGGCACCACCTACACCATGGGCACCACCATCCATCCCATGCTGGTGTGGCCAGTACATCCATTCCCGGAGGGCCACCCTCGAGTCCAGTATCCAGAAAACTCTCGGCCACGGGAAGCTCTGACAGTGTTATGCCAGCTGTACCAACTTCTGCTGTCTCATCGGGTGGCTCACCTGCATCTGTAATGACTAATATCCGTGCTCCAAGTACTACCGGCAGTATAGGTATAAGTTCTGTTACTGGCACGAATACAATGAATACTGTTAACATTACTGCTGTGGGTAGTTTTAATCCTAGTGTGACGAGCAGCATGCTTAGTAATGCTAGTGTAAATGCAAGCAATATTCCTAGTGCTGCTAGTGTGAGCGTGGGGCCTGGAGTTAGCAGCGGTGTTAATGTGAATATCTTGAGTGGCATGGGCAATGGTACTATTTCTTCCTCCGCTGTTGTCAACAGTGCCCCTAACGCAGCTGCAGGGATGACTGTGGGATCTGTTTCAAGTCAGCAGCAACAGCCAACAGTTAACACGTCCAGGTTCAGAGTTGTGAAGTTAGATTCTAGTTCCGAACCCTTTAAAAAAGGTAGATGGACTTGCACCGAGTTCTATGAGAAAGACAATGCTCCACCTGCTGCAGAAGGTGTGGCGATGAATAAAGTGGTGGAAACAGTAAAGCAAAACCCAGCAGAAGTGACTTCTGAGAGGGAGAGCACTAGTGGGAGCTCAGTGAGCAGTAGTGTCAGCACACTGAGTCACTACACAGAGAGTGTGGGAAGTGGAGAGATGGGAGCCCCGACTGTGGTGGTGCAGCCGCAGCCGCCAACTCTTCAAGGTATGGCTCTTCAGCAGGTGGATTTCAGCAGCTCTGGTCCTCCGAGTATCTCTCAATCGCAGATCACGCAAGTACAATTACAGCCTCAAGAACTGAGCTATCCTCAAAAGCAAGGTCTTCAGCCAGTACCTCTGCAAGCCACGCTCAGTGCTGCCACTGGTATCCAGCCACCACCTGTTAGCGTGGTTGGTGTAACTTCAGCTTTAGGTCAGCAGCCTTCCATTTCCAGTTTGGCTCAACCCCAACTGCCATATCCTCAGACGGCTCCTCCAGTGCAGGCTCCCCTTCCAGGGGCCCCACCCCAACAGTTACAGTATGGACAGCAGCAACCGGCTGTTTCTACGCAGATGGTCCCAAGCCATGGCAAAGCAGTGACTCAGAATCCCGCTTCAGAGTATGTACAGCAGCCACCGATTCTCCAAACAGCGGTGTCCTCGGGACAGCCCTGCGCTGCAGGAGTGGGAGCAGGAACAGCAGTGATGCCTATGGCCCAGCCACAGAGTATCCAGCTGCCAGTGCAGCCCGCAGCAATCCAAACACAACCTGCAGGGGCATCTGGCCAGCCTGTTGGCCAGGCTCAGGCGGCTGTATCTGTTGTACCTCCTGGCAGTCAGATTGCAAATATTGGTCAACAAGCGAGCATACCTACTGCAGTGCAGGGACCCTCTACCCAAGTCACACCTTCAGTTATTCCGCAAGGTGCTCCTCCATCTTCACAGATAGTCCCACCTGCTCCAACTGCGATTATTCATCAGGGAGTTCAAACTAGTGCTTCAAGCCTTCCTCAACAGTTGGTCCTTGCACCCCAAAGTACCTTGTTAACTGTGCCTCCCCAGCCTCAAGGAGTAGAATCAGTAGCTCAAGTTTCGCAGCCGTTGCCTGCAGTTAGCCCTTTGCCCTCTGCTAGTAGTATTTCTGTTACAAATCAGGTTAGTTCAACCGGTCCTTCTGGAATGCCTTCTGCCCCAACAAACTTGGTTCCACCACAGAATATAGCACAAACCCCTGCCACTCAAAATGGCAATTTGGTTCAAAGTGTTAGCCAACCTCCCTTGATAGCAACTAATATAAATCTGCCTTTGGCACAACAGATCCCACTAAGTTCTACTCAGTTCTCCGCACAATCATTAGCTCAGGCAATTGGAAGCCAAATTGAAGATGCCAGGCGCCCAGCGGAACCCTCCTTAGTTGGCTTACCTCAGACTATCAGTGGTGACAGTGGGGGAATGTCAGCAGTCTCAGATGGGAGTAGCAGCAGCCTAGCAGCCTCTGCTTCTCTTTTCCCGTTGAAGGTGCTACCGCTGACGACACCCCTGGTGGATGGCGAGGATGAGAGGTAAGATCATGCCGTGTTTCTGCAGACATTCAACAGATTCAAAGTTAATCTGTTCAGTAGCTATGTATCTGCACAACATTTGTCAAAAGCATTACCTATTTTTTCATTTTTGTATGTGAAAATGCGGTTTCGTGGTAAGTTTTCTAGAGCAAGAGTGGTGGAATGGTTTCAGAGTGGATAGTAAGTGGTGGGTGCAAGTAATATGTAACAGACTAGTTATTGAGCAGAAAGTATAGGTCTGGGGGCACCAAGTGTTTTTGTTACTTATGAAATGCTTTTTAAAGGGATTTATTATGAACGGAAAATTTTTGCTAACCCATATAATAGTAAATCTAGTCATTTGAATTTCTAAAATCCTTATGATAATCTCTTGAAGTGGGGGTTGTTCCCACGGTGGTTTCTCCTTTACTAGATTGGACAATCCTTTTCACTTCTACTGTGTTTGATCTTAGACTGTGAAAGATAATGTTACCTGCTTTTCCTAGTCAGACATTATAGGAAAAAGATGACCTAGTTTGGGTTATATAGGTTGCCCTTATACTGTAATTGACCAACTTTTGTGTACTTATTTAATGGTCATTTTAACTGACCAGAACAGGAATGGGAATCTTAAAAAGTATCTTGTGGGGGAGGAGGGTATACACTGTCAAAATTACCAGGTTTATCTTTGAAAGAAGTATCCTGTACGTTTTTCCTTTTGTTTGGTAGATCAAGGTGGTAGCCATTTTAAAAAGTAAGGAAAGTCTTAGAGGGTTGAATTTACAGAGGCTTGAAAATAAGACTTTGTTCTCCAGATAATGTATTCCACCTGTTCCCCTCTTTGCCAAAAAAATACCTAAAGCCAAAAATACAGTATTAATCGAGTGTTTTTGTAATTGAACTGGAAATAATGCTCCAAACATGCCATTGAATCAAATTGTGTCTTTTAAGCTGACTGCCTAGAAAAGTTGTGAAATCTCTAATGAGTCTACATTGCTTTAAAGTTGATTTTTAAAGGAATGTTCTTTTCACAGATTTGCTGGTCTGTGACTAACCTTGATCAAAAGAGTATCATAGGAGTTAATGACAAAAGGCTGCTCATTTTAACCATCGAACTTTGAATAAACTCTAAAGACACTTAATTATTTTATTGTTAGTTGTAGATTTTTGTGATTGAACTTTCATCAGACCCAATTGGAAATTTTTTCACCTGGGAGAAATTGAGGGTATTTCAAAAGAATTGCAGTCTTAGAAAAATATTGCAGTGAGGTTTTCATAATATATATGTATATATTTTAGTTCCTTAAAAGATGTAAGGTAAAGGCATCGTTAATTGAAATAATTTAAAATCTTGTCTTTCAAGATTTTTGTTTTTTTAAAATTTTTCCAGGAGTCATGTAATTAAAACCTTGTTATCTAACCAAATGTGTTCTGTATCATGTATACGAAACTGAACTTAAGAGTTAGACCTCTTCTAAGAGGTAGTTTCCTTAGTAGTCCTACTATAATTAATGATAAACTTTGTTTCATATGCTAATTGCTAACAGTCACTATAATTTTAAAGTATTTGTCCCAAATATTAATGTTTTCTAAATCTAAGGGGCATGATTGAGTGAAACTCCTGAAAATCAGGTCTATTATGTAGGTGCTAAATTCAGAGAAATAAAAGATAGATGAAATACACAAATGAAAACCACACATTTTGAATTGAAACCTGCCATGATTTTTGTTAATTACCATTTGTGGTCTCCTGGCATGACTTTCTCCTTTTTTATTCCCCTGGTGGTAGGGCGTGATAGAGCTTTCCACAACTTGCTCTTCCAGACAATTAAAGTCAGATGTTGCTACTTAGAACTAGGTTTTTAATTGTAGGGATAGAGGCCAGCTTAAGATATTTAGTACAAAATTAATTTTTCCATATAATAAGTGAGATGAAGATTAATTAAGGGCAAGCTGTGTAGAAATGTTTGGAAATAAAGGGACAAAAAACGATACTAAAGTATGATTAAGTATTGGTGTAAAGTAACCTGAGTTGACTCTGCCTGTTTTGAATTTACTACATATTTAAACTTTTTGTTAGTTAACATCAAAGTTAAGTCATGAAAGCCAGAAAATTTTTGTTTCGTAGGTGTTCTTTAAATGTTGAAAAATCAAAATTTGTCACCCCTAAAGTACCTATAAAGGCCAATAAGGATAAACATGTATATATTATTTTCTTTATGGTGTTTTACTGCAAATTATTCTTTTATCCCTAAAGAAAAAGAAATGTTTTAAATTTGCCTTTGGAAGGGAATTTGAGACTATCTACTAGAGAAAAAAGTGATAATGATTAAAAAAATTCTTACCTTTTCTTCCCATGACAGCTTCCATGTCACATGCATCTTCTGGGGTTTGGTCACCAATTTCTCTCTCATGGGAGGAAGGGGGTTACATTATAATTTCAATATTATGACTTAGAAACCATGTTAACAATAAAGCATTTTGGTGGTAAGGTAAATGAAAGAATATTCTGTAGTCTGTTTCTAAAATAATACTCTTAACACTTTAAAATTTAAAACGTTCATTAGGCATGTGAAAAATGCTTTCAGTTGATCATTGGTCAAGACTATAAAAATTAGAAACATGGGTCAGGCGTTAAGGTTATCTTGTTTTTTAAAATTCATTCTCATTAAAAAGGTCTTACTATCTCGTTTTCGCTTTTAACATGAACTTACCTTTATAACACAGGGAAGATACCGGTATTTCACACTGATCTATAATGTTTTGTGCTTTCCAATTCTTAGTACAGCCTCCCTTGTAAAATTGGTCATACTTCTATTCATTCTTCAACACTTATCTCAGATGTTCCTTCTGGAACATTTTTTGGTGTTCCTCTATTTAATGCGCTGCACACATTCAGTTGTTATGTTTACCTGTCTTCCTCATAAGACTCTGAGCTCCTCAAGGGCAAGAACTAAATTTTTTTTTTTTAAGATTTTATTTATTTATTTGACAGAGACACAGTGAGAGAGGGAGCACAAGCAAGGAGAGTGGGAGAGGGAGATGCAGGCTTCCCCGTTGAGCCAGGAGCCCCATGTGGGGCTTGATCCCAGGATTCAGGAATCATGACCTGAGCAGAAGGCAGACGTTTAAAGACTGAGCCACCCAGGCACCGCAAGAACTAAATAATATTTGAGTGAATTAATGAGCAGACCTTTCTCTGCTTTTTCCGTCACTATTTAAAATTTATATATTTTTATATATGTATATATATTTATATATTATCTCATCATAAGCACAACTGTTAGAGATGCAGGATCATATAATTTGTGTAATAAATTGAAAAGAAAAGAAGAAAAAGACTTGCTTTTTTGCACCTCTTTAACCTCATCGTTGAGGTGAATTGATAGCTTTTTTCTAAATACAATACCTGTTACTTAGTAGGCTCTCAAATTTTTATTAAAGAGGAATGAAAGTCTTCTTATCTATAAAATAGGAGTAATACTCATTTTGCCTTCTTTTGAGGATAGTACCATTAGATAAAATATTTTAACTATAAAATTCTAAATTATAGGCTTTAATTTTTACTTAGGTTATACCTGCAGAGTTTAAAGGGTCAAGTAATTTACATGGTTATTGAAGCAAACAAAAGCTTCCTACCTCCCCCTTTCCATTTTACCTTACCCAAAAGCAGTCACTTTAACCTCTTTTAGATGATTGTCCTGTTTACCTCCTAGTTTATAAACAACATGCTTATATTGCTGCTGGATATGCAACATGGCTAGATGGTTAGGAGCATGGGCTCTGGGTTTATACTGTTTAGGTTTGAATCTTCCTCTGTCAGCTGTTAGTTTTATGTAATATTGGGCTACTTAACTTCTCTATGCCTCCTCATTTGGCTCATTTAAAAATGGGGATAAAAAAAATAAAAAATAAAAAATAAAAATAAAAATGGGGATAGTAGTACCTACCTCATAGGGATGTTTTAGAATATGAATTTGGAAAGCCTCTAGAACTGTGTCTAACTCACATGCTATGTATAGTTTGTGTTAAATAAAATACTCTGCGTTTGTTTCGGTTTTATTAACTTCCTGGATGGAAAATGAAGATTTAATTTCGTTATCACTTACGCAGCTGATCCCTTTACTTCCTGGTACCCTTCTTAATAGCTATGATTCCATCACTTTTGATAATTCAATATTCTTGTAAAATACCACTTTTCCTGTCCTGTACAATGTGCTGTACTTGCCTGCCTCCCTCCACTCCACCCCAGCTATCTAATGCATATAGTGTACTAGAATATATAGAATATATATTTCTATATACTACTTAGCCTATAGAAATGTTAGCCCCCCCCCCCCAAAGTTTTCATCTGTTTCCTCCAAATTGCCTTTCTGCCAATTTTGTATGCCTTTCTTCCTATTTTTGCTTTGCCTTTTGTGATAGAGCCTTTCCTCAGATGTCTGGTAATTCTTGGTCATCTGCACATCTGCACATCTGCACGTTAGGAGAGGAAAGAGCTTATCTAGTCTCAGTGTGACTTGTTGATTGTTAGCTTTACTATAGGGTGATCTGGCTGAAGTTCAATGTCTCTGCTCCACCCCTGGGTTAGTTTTGCTGTAATTATCACTAATTCAGCTTTTCGTCAAATGTCTCTTGAAATGTTCAGGTATTATCACCAATTTTATCTTCCTGAGGCAGTCTCTCCTGTCCCTCTGGCCTCCATTGTGGACTGTCTTCTAGACTTAGTATACAACCATTATTGTGGGATTCCTTTCACTTTCTTCCGTGGTTGGATTTCCATTTTGCAGTGGTCCATGTCATGTTCATTCTTGGCTTACTTGATGTTTTAAAATTGTTTTAGGGGGCACCTGCCTGGCTCAGTCTGTAGAGCATACGACTCTTGATCTCAGGGTTGTGAGTTTGAGCTGCATGTTGGGTGTAGAGATTACTTAAAAATAAAATCTTAAAAAAATGGTTTCCGTTTACCCTGAAATTCATTTGATTATTTGGTTAGGTTAAGAATACTACCTGTAAAATTGTATTATTTTATAATTTTGCTCCATTGCTTTCTAGCTTCCATATTGCTTTTGAGAAGTCTGAAGTCACTCTGATTTCCAAATATTGTATGTGACCTGTGTGTTTGTTTCCTTTTTTCCTGCCTTATTTACCCTTTTCTCTGTTCCTCTCTCTCTCTTTAATTCTCTGAAAGCTTTTGAGATTGTATCTGTTTCCAGTGTTTGGAAATTTTATAGTCATGGATCCTTGTATAGGTGTCTTTTCATCCATGTTGCTGAGTACTAGGTGTGCTCTTTTAGTCTGGAAACATCTTTTAATTCTGGGACTTTTTCTTGAACGAGGTCTTGATTATTTCTCTCTATTTTCTGTTTCTTTCTCAAACTCTTATTGGGATAATGGACCTTCTTGATTTCTTTTCTACTTTTCTTGTATTTTCCATCTCATTTTCTTTTTGCTGTACTTCTATTGAGTTTTCATATGTTATATATTTAATTTTCCACAGCTTTTGTTTTTTGACTTTGCTCCTTTGAAATAGTTTCTTGCTCTAATAACAATATTTTCTTTTAGCTGTCTGAAATATAAAGGTTATTATTATTTTTTAAAGATTTCTTCTCCTTGTGTGATCAGTGTCTCCCAGGTTTGTTTTCTTAGTTTGTATTTGCTTTGTTCTTTATCTTTCATGTTCTGTAGCCGTACCTTAGATGGTTGGTGGTTGTGTTGTGAATAGGGAAGTAAAATCATAATTAGAAATCCTCAGTGATACTTGTTAGCCTTTACTGTATAGTAACCAGGCTCAGATGTTTGGTTGGAGGACTTTATTGATGTCAGTGTCTTCACGTATTTCCTTTGAGCTGGTTAGATTCCCTGTAGAAGGCTCTTTCTTGCTTGGAGGTGAAGGTTGTGGGGGATAGGAGGGAAGTTGGGTAAAAGGTCTTGGGAGAGTCTTAGCATCCCCATATATATTTCTTCACTCAATCACCCTGTTTTAGTATGTTTTACTGCCTGCGGCTGTACCTGATTTTCTCAGTCTTGAGATATGGTGTTTTGTATTCTCCAGACAATATATTTTCAGGTTTCTGTTGGGATTGGGGAAGGACAGTAAGGATCAGTGGAGCTGGTTACTTCTTAAAAAGACTTAAACAATCTTCCTTATTTTAGCTCCCTCTCTCCCCCATATCCCACTTCAGATGTATGTGGTACTGCCAATTGCTGAGTCTTTTGGGGATTTTACAGTTTAAATTGGGTTTGTTCTTGGCTTTCTCCACTGTTTGCTAAAGATTTGATTTTCTAGTGTTTGCTAAGTCATTTGTCACTCAACCATCTGCTTTCCAGCTTCCAAACTTTTGTTGCTATTGTCTTTTTACCCATTCTCTCAATTTTTGTTGGTTTATGTCTTTATAGCTAAAAAATTCATTTTTTAGTTTTTAGGTTTTTAGTAAAGGAGTATAAATTATGTGTTTACTATCATTATATACTAATCTTAACTATACAACACTGCACTATTAAATGTAAAGAATGATGCTAATTTTAATAAGGTCATTGCTCCAAGGTTTGATCTGTAATAAGTACATAAATTTTAAGAGTGGAATTGCTTGGCTTATATTCAGTAGAATATAAGTGTGGAATTAAGAGTGGAATTGCTTGGCTTATATTCAGTAGAAATAATAATAGTATATAACTCGGTATTTCAGTTCATAGAAGTGATTAGAAATGTTAGGATTAGATTCAGTTAATATTTATTATCACATTAAGCCAACTCAACCCTGTGAGTTAAGTTCATTCTGTCTTACTGGTGAATAAGCTGAAGCGTAGTTTCTAGAGAGGTGGAGTTGTTTCTGGTTACACACATAGCAGCACAACAGCTAATATTAAAATTTTTTTTTCCAACTAAAAGTCTTTTGGTATTTCTACTAATGAAGCCAACAAGAAGGAAGCGTAATGCCCATAAACAAGAGTAGCTGAAAACCTGAAAAAAGGCAGGCTTCTTTGATTTGTGTATTTGTGCAAAAGTAGAATTACCGTAGAACATACTGCTGTTTGCCTGTAAGTCCTCGGTGAGGGAAAAAAGTGGTTAAAGGCATCACAACTGATGGACCTGGAGTGCAGTAGACATGCAAATGATAAGTGAATTAAGTTTAATATTGTTTTTTCTTTTTGAAGTTGTATGAAAATTATTTTTTCAGGAAAACTTTTAATTTTCTAATTTAAATTCAGTCTTTGTAGCATTGGCTTCAGAATTGTGAGGCAACAGTTAGATTTTGGTTCTTGTTTAGGAAGTTGAATTTAAAATTATGAACTATGCAAAGCATGACCTCTTCTGCTGCAATATTAGAAGCATGCTGCAATGTTGGAACTCTGGTGGTTGGTTTTTGCCGTGTCACCGTGTTGAGCGTGTCATGGTAGGAATATGCTTTAATGGCTCATTAAAAGAAATTACATGAATTGCATGTTTACATTATTTTAAAGAACTATTTATAATTAATTTTAGATTCTAGGTTGACTTTGTTTTCTAGCTTCACGTATATTCACATGTCCTTCCCCCCATTATTTCTTCCTCACCAGTTTGATGTGGAAATCTTACGTTTCAGCATTATTGAGCCTAGTTGACTTTTATTTTTCCTTCTTCTTGAAACACTCTTTTGCTTTCAGGGCTCTTTTTAGTTTCTTCCCACCTTTCTGGCTCCTTTTTTCAGTGTCTCTCAGATTCATCTATTCTGTCCGACTCCGTGTTGGAGTTTCTCTGGATTTCTAAGTCCTTTTCCCACCTAACTGCCTTTTCCGTAAGTGATCATCTGCTCTGTGGCTTTAAATACAGTCTGTATGCTATCAGTTTTCTGAATGCGCATCACTAGCCCACACTTTTTTTAGCTTTAGGTGATACTGTTCTCTGCCTTCATAAAGCATCTCCACTTGCATTCTCATAGTCTTAACAGAGCACAAAGTTTCTCTTCATTACCTGTCCTCTCAAATTTCTTTCTATTTTGTTATCTTCTTTTTAATAATTATTATTTCTTACTAGTTCTTCACTTCAGAAACTTTAGGGTAATTCCTGATAACTTCCCCTTTTTCTCACCGTGTACTTCCTGACCTTATCCTACAAAATATATTCTGAATTCATCTGCTGCCCCCACCATTGCCCCAACTCTAGTCTAATGTATTTAACTCTTAAAGTACTACAGTAGCTTCCTCATTAGCCTCTTGCATACATTCTCTTGTTTCTCCAATATTATATCTTGCAGTCAGAATGATATTCTTAAAATAAAAAATCTGTTCAGAACTCTCACTTGCCCAGCACCCTTTAAAGCCTTCCTATCCCTTTGAAAGTAATTACTTTTTGCCTTTGTTTACCTCTGGCATCATGTAGTGCCACTTTCCCCTCTGCTTTCTGTGTTCCAACTGCCTTCTTTCAGTTCCTCAAGTTGCCATTCATTCTTAGTTCTTCCTCTAGGGTTAAGCACACATTCTTCAGCCTAAGCATCCCCTGTGTCACCTGTCCTCTATTCCTCCTCAAAGTTTAACTGACACGTTTTTATAAAAAAATTTTTTTAATTTCAATGTATTAGTTTCAGGTGTACGATATAGTGATTCAGCAATTCTATACACTACTTGGGGCTCATCACATGAGTACTAACGGTCACTTTTTGATAGGCCTTCTGTGACATAGCAATCTAAACTCTGGTTCTTTGTTAATAATGTTCTTTTATAATGTTTATTAGTTTGTAGAGTGTGTGTGTGTGAGAGACAGAGAGAGAGAGAGAGAGAGAGATAATCTGATGATTTTAAGCTTTATAGACAGGGATGCTTGATTTGCTTCTACATATCCAAAGTGTATTTCAGTGCTTAACAGATACTTAGTAAAAATCTGCCTAGTGAATAAATGAAGCCAAGTGGCACAAGATAAGGACAACTTATCTTTTTAAAATCATTGTTACGGTATATTTGGAAGGTAAATAAGTTCTGTATAGATGACCATGTGATATCACTATTTCCTCCTTTAATAGAGGTGAATCAGAATTAATTGATTATTTTTTGCTGTGTTTATGAGCCAAAAGAGCAATCTTAGTTGTTGCTTGTAACAAGCATTTTGTTTTGTGTTTTTCTGCTTGTTTTGTATTTACTTTTGTTTATGCCAGTAAAAGTTCTCCAACTTGGTTAAGACCAAAAAAACCCCTATTTATTTGAAAATTAGAATATCAGTATTCTTTATCATCTTTTGGCTTGTTCATCTCAATATATAATGAAGCTTAAATAATATCCAACTATTGTCTTGGAAGTCCTTTGGTACAGTTTCAGCTGTTGAAAATATAAACATGTAACTTGTAAAAATGTTGTTTGTATTGAGAGTTTTCCTTATTAAACAGTTTAGTAAATAGTGAGTTAATTACTTGTTTAAAATTCCTAACTGATCTATTTTACTTATGGTTACTTGTTATTGAACAGGTAAGTTATGGATTAATTAAAGGCAGATGAAAAAGGTTTGGCAGTGATCAAAATTAGCTAAACTAATTGATTACCTGTGAGTGGGTGTTAAATGGGCATAAAAAGTGTTAAGAGATGAGGTCTTTACTCTTAAGGTTAGGTAATTAAAAACAGAAGGGAAAATGTACAATCTGATGTTGTAGTGCAATGGTCATCCATTAGGAGAGGGACCTCTCCATATTAAAACCTGGTTGCTTTGCTGAAAACCATATTTGTGTTGATTGGGGAGAAGATTTACTATGATTGATTTTTATTAAGGATTAGCTTTAAATCCTGGTGTATATGGATTTACCATGGTGTGGATGGTATTGCCCTTCCCCATCCAGGACGCCGTAGAGTAAAGGGTTACTGTGAGCTGCATGAGGTTAAGACAGATGTGATAGCAGCTTATTTTCCCAGGACTCTAGATTATTTTTATACTATCAGCTCACCACTCAGGTTAGGCAACTTTTGATACCTTGGGTACATGCCTGAGTATTCCTTTTTTGAGTAAGTTTTGATTGGATTGATTATAAAATTGCTCACTGTGATGAGACTTCATTTTTCCCAGCTTGGCTAGTTACCTGATTTCTTCAGTATTAGACTTTCTTAGTATACATTCATTCACATGGTAATAAACAGCATATTGACTAGTTAGGAATGCTTTGAAGGTATAAACATGCAATTTAATATCTAGCAAATTTTTGCTGTGGTATGGCTATGATACATTTCTACTGGTAGTAGTAATGAAGTCTTACTCTTGTGTGACTTTGGGGGGTTTTTAACAAAGTACTTTGAAATAGATTATATCCCCTTGAGTCCTAGCAGTCTTAAAGTTGATAGGATACTTTTGTTCCATATTCACAGAGGAAGAAAACAGTCTGGTTCATTTATTCAGTCATTGATTAAATATTGAGTTACTACTGGGTGTTATGTACTGTCTTTAGCTTGTTCATAGACTCTATAACAATTTAACAGTAAGAGAGTTCAAAATTATAGTACTTAGCTGTAGGATTGTTCTAAGCACTTTATGTCTATCAATTCATTTAATTCTCAGAAAATCTTATATGAGTTTTAAGTACCATTATTACCCCCATTTTGCAGGAGATGAAACTGAGGCATAGAATGATTAACTTGGGAAAAAAAACAAGTAACTTATTCAAGGTCACATATCTAGTAAGTTGGAGCTGGGATTTAGATCTAGGCAGTTTGGGTTCCAGAGTTTGTCCTCTTAAGACCCTTGAGCTCTGTTGGCCTCTGTTAGCATATGGTCTGAACTGAGTTGTTCTGACAGTGGTATTGAGAGTTGTTTTCTCAGTCAGCTTTCCTGTATTGGAAGGCATGGGGAACTGCAGATATTTCTTATCTTATTCTGTCCTCAAATAATCTTATCTTGATCTTGGAAGTTTGAGTGGGAATGGTACTCTTATTCTTGTACTCAAGAACATAAGCTCCATGAGAACAAGGACCTTATCCATCTAGTTTACCTCTGTATTCTCACTGCATGCAATAGTGCCTAGCTCATAGTATGTTTTGAAATATTATCGAGTGAGTGCATTCAGACATGTGGCAGAAGAAAAACCCCATAAATATCTGGGATAGGGATATCATTACAGCCAGAAGCTCTGCATTCTGTTGACATTATATGCATAGCTGTTCTGATATACAGGAGTAAGTTTCAATTCTTCCCAGATATACTACTGTACCTGTTACCTTAAATTCTTTCTGTCTCCCTTTCAGCAGCCTATCAAATGGGTATATTTATTGAGTACCTACAAGGTGTAAATTATTACATAGTAATGGTATAGGCAAAGATATAATCAAACATGATTTTTGTCCTTAAGGAGTATATACAACGTACATATGGTGAAATTACATGACAATAATTAGAGCTAAATAACAGTTTTAAATGACATGAAATACAAAATGAACAAATCAGAAATTTAGAGCTGGAAATCTTGAGATCTCACTCAACTCTTGTTTTATAGATGAAGCAACAAGTTCAGAAAGGCTAAGTGAATTCTCAAATAGTGCTACAAAATGTTTCTCAGACTAACGGAACTCCTCTTTCCTGATAGAGTAAATTACATTCAAAGTTCACAGATGGGATGGAATTGACCTTTGGTAGGTCAGGGATGCAGTGTTTTGAATGGACTTTTTGAAAGTTTTGGGTTGAAGAAAGTTTCAGGTAAGAGAGTACTAATAAAAGGGAAAAAATAAGAAATGCGTTCAGGGTACCATTAGGGGAACAGTCAGACTAAATAGAGTTAAGTTTGTCTTAGGCTGTGATAGGAAGTGACTGTAGGTTGAATTCAGGAGTGATCTGGTGCTTAACACTTTTTGATTAAGTCACATTCAAGGAAGATTAGTATCAAATGAATCCATAGTTTGGATTGGAATGGGGGTACACCTGGAAGCAGAAAGAACCAGTCAGGAAATTGTTTTCTCTGTTACTTTTTAATGAATGAAGGAGATAAATTAGAGGGATAGTGATTTTTTGTAAAGTGATTCAGTATAGAAGTCCTTTGGTTAGGAAATTTCTCAGTTTAGAAAACTACTGTATTCACTTTCCAAGTCTGTCTTCCCTTAAAGTAATATATTTCTCTTCTCATTTTGAAAAATCAACAGACAAAAATAACCTAATTTTTTGGAAAGGCTATTATCTATAGCTGTAGTTTTAAAAGTGCGAGGGGTAAGTGGTAATAACCTTCAGGTAGGATTTTTGCAGTTTGTTTTCATAGGATTCATCTGTGTCTAATCCAAAGCAGATGTGTCCCAAATATATTTAGTAGTGAAAAGAAATCCAAGTGTGAACTAATATTTTAGGATTGGTTCTTTACACTAGTGATCATAGAGACTTTTCCCTCCTTTCTTTTCATTCACTCACTTGCCAGTCTTTTCCAGGCAGTGGAAAGAGGAAGAATAATTTCTTCCTAACTGCCCCCCGCTCCCCGCCCCAGCACTCTCAGGTCTACCACAAGGGAAACGGTATATATAGTTATTTAAAATGTTAAAAGCATTAGTGCTGTCATCGACACTAATGTGAGTAATTTGATTATTTTATTGACATTTAAAGTGCCACAAAAGTAAATTATATGTTGGTGCCTTTTTTTCACTTCACTTGCCATTTAAAATTTTGAGAATATATTCGTATATGTGTGCATATACATATAAAGAAATATAATTTTAAAAGGATATTTTGAAATTTTTAGATTTCCTATGTATTTGAAAGGATATAATTTAGTAAGTATTTGTACAGCACGAATCTCTGTCCTTAAGGAGAGCCTACTTAAAATCAAGAATAAGTGTGTATCTATACATACAGATATACATATATGTGTGTGTGTGTACGCATACACACACACACAGACACAGATAATAGGTATAACAGGTTCCAAATACTACTCTCCTGTTTTCGGTCCTTTGTTTCAGTTTTTTTCACCTATTTATAATTTATTTTGTAGTATTTATACCTACCTTTGTTGACTGCTTGAAACATTTTAGGGAATGACTTGGGATGGAAGTGCAATAAATGGGAAAAGGATGACAAAGGTAGGCTGTGTGTCAGGAGAGATATTAATAAAGCAGTATTGAGAGTCAGAAGGTAAAGATCAGATCACATGCCTTTGAAGAGGTGGCATTTGAGAGAAGTTATTTTAGTAGAGAAAACTTACACCAAGAAGGTTCAAGGTACAGGGAGTATTTATGGAAAAGAGCATAGGACATAGTCTAAGTTGGTAAGTGATGGTGTCTATATATAGGAATATGGAAGATAAGGCTAACTTTGAAAAGCATCGGAGACAGGATTGAGGAGTCTTGACTTAATTGGACATGGAATGGAGGGCCCTTTTTAGTTTTTGTGCCTTGTAATGGCCTGGTCTCAGTGTTGGGTTTTAGGGAACTCCTGACTTTATTTCGGATGTCTAGTTGCTTCCTTCCCTAATAGGGTATGAGGAACTCAGTAATTCCTTTTGCTGTCAGTGGTGGAAATGGAGGCATATTGTCTTTGTGGTTACAGTCTGAGATGATGGTTTGAATCAGTGACCTTGGCCTCATTAGGAAAGCTAAGGAGGCAAGGACCCAGTCCACATATGGTAACATTCTACTAATCCAGAGGTTGAACACTGGTAACTTAATCCTTTGGAATACAACCTCTGGAATGTAAAGGCCTCCAAACTGCTGGAAATTGCTATCACAAAATAAAGCCATGTAGCTACCACCCTCTTCCTCCAGGGCTATTTTTGTATAGTATTTTTGGTTATTTTTTTAGACTTTTTAAGTGTTATGTTTGCCGTCTTTATCACCTTAAAGCAGATGAGGGAGGGGAAAGAAAAGAAATGGGATTCTAAGGCAGGGGCAAATTAGGCAAGTAGTAGCATATAGCCTGACAGCAAAGTAGGAATTAGAAATTTTAAGATTACCCCAAAGAGACATGATACAGTGAATGATTCACTATTTGAAAGTGAGATTATAAAATAGGTAAACCTGGGGCGCCTGGGTGGCCCAGTGGGTTAGGCCTCTGCCTTCTGCTCAGGTCATGATCTCAGGATCCTGGGATCAAGCCCTGCCATCAGGCTCTCTGCTCAGCGGGGATCCTGCTTCCCCCCCCTCTCTCTGCCTGCCGTCTGCCTACTTGTGATATTTCTCTCTCTGTCAAATAGATAAATAAAATCCTTAAAAAAAATGAACTAGATAAACCTAACCCACTTACATGCTAAGGAAGTTTTTGTTTATACTTAATATTAAATTAATTTTATTTTCTTGGTTGTGTTTTATTGTATTTTCAACAATGATGAGGATTCTCTTTCTGCTTGGGGGAAAGAACTCATGTTTTAGAAACTACTTTTTAAAGATGATAGTCAATAAAACTTATAGTAGCAAATTCATTTTAGAAAAGTGCTGCTTGTAAGTTATTTTTTGCTTGATTTTTGTTTCTCCAAGTGTATTGCTTTGGGTGCAAAGTGGTGTGAGGTGGATTGAAAAAATACGGGTTTTGGCTGTAGTGCTGTCCACGAGTCAGGTGCTGATAACCCATCAAATATCTAGCTTTCTCCTTTTCTTCCTCTTTTTAGGCTTTATTACTGTAGTTTACTTCCCTTTCAGACTTAGGCTTGGAGCCATGTCTTTTCTTCAGTTCATGCTCCCTGTTACTGTAGAATCTTGGAATAAAGTTTCGTCTGACAGTGAAGCTTCAGCTTCATTGTGTTATTTTCTTCTTTGGGGATCTACCAAGCATTATTTACTAGTTGTTCTCTGAAATGACAGCAGGATTTATATACAACTGTTATATTTTGTTATTAGGAATTTTAGTTGTTTTCAGGTTCCAGGGAGGAGGGATGGATCCAAAATGGGGAGATAGGTTAAGTCCAAATTAGATATCTTAAAATGTTTCCTGCTTTCATTCTTGAATCCCATAATAATTAACCATAATTCTGAACCCCAATCCTTTTAGGAATAAGTATATTTAATGCTTATTGAAGGAACATAATGTTTGAATTATCGACCACTTTAGCTTTTTTTTTTTTTTTGGTAAATTTATATAAGACGAATGATGAATTTATAGGGGACCCGAGGATTATAGGATGACAGAGAGATGATTCTAAAATTTCTTTTTCTTTTACTGTATTATTGGCAGATATATTATTTAGGTAAAATATTATTAAGTAACTTGGTCATATAATACTAAGTGATGGAGTGAGTATTCCGCTAGGTGATTTGACCCAAAGCTTGTACTCTTAACCATTCTGGAGATTGTCTTGGCCCACTGATGAGCCATATGAGGTGGCAGCTGACTGCTGTCAAAAGCAGTCGTTAGCCTATGAGGATGGAGGCATTTAGTCCTGTAGATTTCACTGGATTCTCATTATAGAGTTGTACAGTGAGTGATGTTCTTAAGGGTGATCCTTTCGATTGTTTTCTCCTAATTAACTTTTTTTTTTAAATTATTTTACACACAGAGAGAGAAATCACAAGTAGGCAAAGAGGCAGGCAGAGGCGGGGGGGCGGGAAGCAGGCTCCCTGCTGAGCAGAGAGCTCGATATGGGACTCGATCCCAGGACCCTGAGATCATGACCTGAGCCGTAGGGAGAGGCTTAACCCACTGAGCCACCCAGGCGCCCCTCCTAATTAACTCTTTTAATTTTTTTTTTTTTTTTTTTTTTTATTTACTTGACAGAGAGAGAGATCACAAGTAGGCGGAGAGTCAGGCAGAGAGAGAGAGATAGAGAAGCAGGCTCCCGCTGAGCAAAGAGCCCAATGCGGGGCTCGATCCCAGGACACCGAGATCACGACCCGAGCCGAAGGCAGCGGCTCAACCCACTGAGCCACCCAGGCGCCCCTTAAAAACATTTATATCCCAAATGATTAAATTTTCCAAATTTTTGCTAAAGAATAAACTTTAAATTTGGAGAATTTGTTTAAGTGAAATCCAATTTTTAAGACTAAATGAATGTAGAAATAATTTTATGACATGAACCTTTCAGTAAGTCAAGTTAGTAGCCTTCTGCTGGTCTCATTTTGTGAGCTTTTACGATAAGCTATTGATACTTAGGATATATATTTTTTAATGCTTAACATGATCAAGTTACATTAAGATACTTATTAAAGTAGAAAACTCATTTTAATCGGTTGAATCATAATAGCACATTTTATGACTCAGTCTTTTAATTTTGAATGGTTATAGCATTTGGTTTGCATTTCATGCTTATTATTGGAAGAAGAAAATGCTAATTTATGTGAATACTTTTATAGTAAGTTGAAGAACAGGATTTACCTTGTCTTTTTGCTTGTTATCTTAAAAGGAGGAGTTTATTTTTTGAGACAATTCCCTTAGGTCTTCTATTCTAGTCTATTTTATCTCTCTCTCTCTCTCTCTCTCTATCTGAGAGAGCGAGAGAGTACAGTCAGGGGGAACTGTAGAGGGAGAGGGAGAAGCAGGCTCCCTACTGAGCAGAGAGCCCAGTGTAGGGCTCCATCCTAGGACTCTAGGGTCATGACCTGAGCTGAAGGCAGATGCTTAACCATCTGAGCCACCTAGGTGTCCTTGGCCTTAGGTATTCTATTAATTCAAAGTTTTTACAGTAGAGCTGCTTTGTTTAATTTTTCATTGTGTGTTTCCTGATTTATAAACATTGAATTATATAAAGAAACAATTGGAACTTCCTAAAATCTTGTAGTTAATAGTAAGTATCTTAATTGATATAGTAACTTAATTTATCACTGAATAGTAATATAGTATGAATCTTACTCAGTTTTTCCATAATTTCACTTTCCACTACTATATAATAGCCAAAAGCTACTGAAAGCCAGTAATTTTCACATCTTGTATAATTTGATTGCATTTCTAGACATTTTACTTATTCGTATGCTTTTGACAGCCTAAATTTGCCATTCTCCCCATCCATGTAGGCAATCACAATGGAGAATTTTTTTTTTAAAAGATTTTAATTATTTATTTGAGAGAGAGTGCAAGCGAGAGAGCGCTAGCAGGGGGAGCAGCAGTTGGAGAGGGAGAAGCAGGCTTCCCACTGAGCAGGGATCCTGATTGGGGTGGTCGGGGGAGAGTTTGGTCCCAGGATCCTGAGATCAAAGATTCCAAAATCTGGACCTGAGCTGAAGGCAGATGCTTAACTGACTGAGCCACCCAGGTGCCCCTAAAGGGAGAATGTTTAAAAGTGAGGTTGTCTGTTGTGAAATAGAAAGCAGAAAGGGACCCACTTTGGGTTTTTTCCTTTTATTTAAAGGTTTAGTTTCTAGTTGTACTTGTATTTTTAGCTCATGAGGATCTACCAGTATCTTACTAAATTTTCTTGTTAAGAAATGGATCCAATATGCAAAAACAAAAACTTTTAACAAGTAGACACTCTGGCCTAATAAAACTCAAGTTGTGCTGTATTTGAGCTTATAAATACGTGACCTAAATGCCATGTAGTGGTCTGAGTCAGAGACTCAACAAATGAGTAAGGTAGCAGAAAGGTCTAGAAGATGATTACTGTGAATAGAAGGGAAAGAGGAGGAACTGGTGATAATTGATAACTTATTAAACAGTTTTGTTGCCTACATCTCTAAATCTAGCAATATAAAATATTTTAGAAAAACTACCTAAGCTAATTTAAGCAGTTGTCTATTAGCCTTTGGAGCTTTTTATAGTATTTCTAATCTTTCCTGGTATTGTGATGATTTATTTACTTAAGAAATATTTGAATGCTTGTTGTGTATGCTAGCACTGAACAAAGGTACTAAGGATACAAAAAAAAGTTGTGCTTTTGGTCTTCCAAGAGTTTTGTCTAGTACTCTGAAAAAGCATCATAAGATCTTAATATATTTTCTAAATTATCCAAATTAACATATCATGCTTAGTTGCTCTGTATATGATGTGCATGACAGCCTTTTGATTCAAATAAGTTGATTAATCTAGCTATGGATTAAGGAGCATAGTGGACAGTGAGGTAGAGTTTAATGAGCATTAGCTTTGGCATCAGATCTGGTAGCTAATCTTCTTTATGCTATCTTGCATTGTGTGACCTTTGTAAATGTAAGCCCAGTTTTCTTACCTGTGAAGTGGGAGTAAGCTACCCTTGCACTGTTGTTGGGAGGGTTTAAGGGGATAAAGGATGTCATGCACCTAGCTCAGTTCTTTATAGTTGTTGTACATAGTATCTGCTTTTATTATTGTATAAGTAAGAATGATTCCTTTCAGAAGCACTGTAAATTAAAATTAAAAGCTTGCCTACATAGTCGGAGACTTTCTCCATACGATAACCTTCTAAACCAGGGATTCTGCACCCTTGTGACATTTTTGGTATAGCCTTTCTTGCCTGGGGATCCATAAGAGAATTAATCCCTGTAGGAAAAGAGTGACTCTCTCTCAATCCTCCTAAGAATGGCGTGTATCTGGTATCACCATTCTAGATGCATATGAGCAAAGGGAATTTATTACTTATAATGGAAGCATCAGGGATTAATTCTTCTGAGTCCTAGGCTGCTGGGACAGTGTTATAACTATTCGAGAACTGCTTCAAAATTCTTAAATTTACAGAAACAAAAGTTGTTAAGAAAGCACACCTTCCTCTTTTTCTTAATGGGGATAGGGGCTACTTACAAGGAATATAGTGTCTTCTGGGTGTTTGTTAATATTCCAAAATAGAACGATTACCCTAATCAAGTGATTCTTTTTCATTATAAAGATTGTTTTAGATGGACATAGTGCCCTGAAGACCCATCTGTTCCATACTCCCTCCTATATGGGACTGAGTGAACACTATCTCCTTAGAATGAATGGAATTAATCAGCTTGTTTTTAGTAAGATAATGAGTCAGTACCTGGTTTTTAAGTATCAAGATCATTGAACTGGATTTTGAAATCTAGTATAAAAGTTTCAAAACTAGTGTTTTTGATATGCCACTTTTTCAAGCCAAAAAAGAAAAAAAATTTCTAGAGCCCAGGAGTCTTGGGGAATTTTTTTTTTTAAAGATTTTATTTATTTATTTATTTGACGCACAGAGAGAGAGAGAGAGAGAGACCGTGAGAGAGGGAACTCAAGCAGGGGGAGTGGGAGAGGGCGAAGCAGCAGGCTTCCGGCTGAGCAGGGAGCCTGGTGCGGGGCTTGATCCCAGAACCCTGGGATCATGACCTCAGCTGAAGGCAGTGCTTTAACTACTGAGCAACCCAGGCGCCCTGGGAATGCTTTTTGTTATAGACATCCTGGAGGTTAACTTTGCATTTTAATGTATTAAAGACTGAGAAATTCTGCAGAAGAGAGACAATTTTATTTAGTCACCACTAACCTTCCCAACTTTTTTGATCATCTAATGTTTATTAATGTCCTGTAGAATGAGTGTTCTTCATAATATGCTTTGGAAAATGTTAATCTCCTTCATTTTATACATGAGCAATGCCTTGGGTCCTGTAGTTAAGTGATGGTGGCAGACTTCAACTGGATCCCATCTCTACAATTATTATTCTACCCCTAACAATTCCTTTTCTGCTATATCACCCTGGTTTTTATAAGTATTCGATTTATATTAGAAATAAAAGTAAAATTGTTGTCATATGAATATATATACCAAGTGAGCCATCTGGCAGAAGATTAAGAACATATTTTGAGAACTACAGCCCTGACATATTTGCAGCCTCATTTTATTGGCTTTGTCATTGTAAATGGTTTACAGACCTTAGGGATAGACTTCATATGAGTTAGTGTATTCCTGGGGGAACTCTGTAAATAGGATAGAAAGAACTAGTTAACACTGTAAACATTCAGAGATAGGGAAGCTGATCAGTTTCTTTGCTTTGATTACCGTTAACGTAGAACTTTTTACTAACTTTGTGTTTCTTATGTTTTAGAGTTAAAGCTTGATATTGCTAACAAAGTAAAGGAGCCAACTGAAGGTTATCCTCTCCCATTTATCTATTCCCTTTGTTACACGGATTTGAGAAATGGATTAAGAAAGTACAAATGGGGATGTCAACTTCTGAGGTGAAAATTGAAGTCTTTTGGGGACTGAAAGATTTATCAAAGGGGTGAAAAGAATGGTTATTGGAGGTGTTTCTGAAGATAAATTGGTAGATTAGGGAAGGAATTTTTGGCTCTTTTGGGAATGTCTTTGTAAAACTGCAAAGTTGGAATTTTTAAAACTAGCTGCATTTGATGGTTTCAGAAATTTGACCCCAGTTTTGAAGGAAGAATGGAAAGAAAAGTACTGTACTCTGGTATTACACCTGAATAAAATTTAAACGAGTGACTTATTAAAACGTGTGAAGGAATATACAGGAATATCATTTCCTAATGGGGATACATCCATATGTGAAGTTGTCTTACTTGATGAATTGAGAATTTAGTAGTATTGGCACTTTCAAGGGCTTAATCCAAGGTCTGTTGTGGCTTTTACAAAATTGTGCTGCTAGCCTATACAGTGATTAATAAACTTCATGTATCTCTCATATCAAATCATATTTCTTAGATTACAACAAACATATTCTTGAATTATTAACTTAACAGGTGGTGATATTCTTTTCCCTTCATCTCTTTTTACTATTTTTGGCAGTATTTTCCTTTTCAAGACATGGATTGTTACTATAAAATCTTATTCCAAAAATGTCTGGGGAAATAGAATAAAGTCTAATTTGTTATTGCTAGACTATTATTTTAATCATGCTCATAACAGAAATGATGCCTTCTGTTGTAGATTTGATGTTAAATTACATTAAGATAATTAAACTCATTAAACTCTTTGTGAAATTTTTATACATTTAAAACACTATCCTATAGATTTGTTAGGCAAGTCAGTGGATAGGTAAACTAGAAATTCAAATTTTTAAAAAAGCTTTTTTAAAAGCACTTTTAAAAGGTAAGAGAAATTTCTGATTACCATTTCAATTTACTTTTAGATGCAGTCTTCTCAGGTTCAATAGAAACATCTGTTTCTAAATTATTTTGCTGATACAGAGTTTTGCTATACTTTATTTCGAAGCTTTATTGCCTTGTCAAACTTCCGTTGGTTGATAGAAATGACAAAGCAAGTAACTTTCAACAGATCCATGTTTAAATGAAATTGAAGGGAAGAATTTCAGAATTCTACTTAAAACATTGTTTATTTTAGCAGTTTGTCATATACGAATATTTGACAGAAAAGTTAATGAAAATAATATGACTTAAAAAATATAAAATTCGTTAAAACTCTGGGTCCTAGAGACTGGTTTTGAATTTTCTATTCTGCAGCTGCTATGTGTATGATCTTAGGGCAGTTATTCCATTACTTTTTCCCTTAGTGTCCTTATCAATAAAACTTTAATATTGTATATGTCAGAGTTATTGTGAGGATTGAATGAGGTAATATATATTAAATGCATAATAATATATTACTTGCTATATACTAAGCTCAATAAATGGTAATAAAAAAAAAAGGTCCTAAATATTTTTAACTGATTTTACGAGTGAAAGTAAATTATTTGGCTGGCCCAGGGGAAGAGCTTGTGATTCCTGATTTTGAGGTTATGAGTTTGAGCCCCACATTGGGTATAGAGATTACTTAATTAAATTAAAAAAATATTAGGGAGCTTCATCGTTGATTTTTAGTGGAAAAAAATAATAGTGGAACATTTATGGCACTAAACTTTGTTTCCTATAGACATTTTTAAAGAAAAAAATGAGCATAATATTTTATTCCTTCCATTTTTATAATATGGCAATAAATGCTTATATATGATAATTCAAATTATCAATTTAAATTGGAAGACCGTTTGGTTTTTTAATCTGCCTGTTCTATCTTATGTTTGCTGTAGTGCAAAGTTAATTTCTACAACTAGTTATTTAACATAAACATAACTTAGTTTTTCTGTTTGTGGGTGAAAGATTTTGATCTCTCACATGCTTTCTTCAGAAGAATTCTATTCTAAAATAGAATCCTATTCTAATTTAGGATTAGAATAATTTACCAAAGAAATGAAAAAACTTAAGACTGTCACCATCTGATTAATTTTTTTTTTTAAAGATTATTTATTTTTTTATTTGACAGACAGAGATCACAAGTAGGCAGAGAGGCAGGCAGAGAGAGGAGGAAGCAGGCTCCCTGCCGTGCAGAGAGCCTGGTGCGGGGCTCGATCCCAGGACCCTGGGATCATGACCCGAGTCGAAGGCAGAGGCTTTAACTCACTGAGCCACCCAGGCACCCCTGATTAATTTTCTGATACTAATACAGAACATAACATAATGCTGGCATTTCTAGTAGGATTAGATTGGTATAAACTTTTCATAATGAAAAATGTAGATTTATATTTCTTAGTGGACATTCCATTCGTGTGTCAAATATGGTACCTTATTCAGAACCTCTTTAGTTTTTAATTTATTTTAAAATAATTTTAGACTTAACCGAAGTTGCAAATTAGTTAATAGAATTCTCATATAATTCACCCAGTTTTCCTTAATGGTCATATTTTACATAACCATAGAACAAATGTAGAAATCAGGAGTTAATACTAACCAATCTGTAAACTTTATTTGATTTTGACCATTTTTTATTTGCTAAATGACCTTTTTTCCAGTCCAGGATCTAATCCAGAATCTCATACTCTTGTCTTTAATTGTCTTGTCTCCTTAGTCTCCTTCAATCTGGGATGCTTCTCTCTTTGCCTTTCACGACTTTGACACTTTTGAAGGGTACTAGCTAGTTAGAATGTCCCTTAATTTGTGTGTCTGATGTTTCTCATGATCAGATTGGGATAATGCATTTTTGGCAAGGATTCCACAGAAATAATGTTATGTCCTTATCAGTGCATTATATCAGGAGGTAGGTGGTATTGATTTGTTCCGTTACTGGTGACATTATCTTGATCATTTGGTTAAGGAAGTGTCTGCCAAGTTTTTATACTCTTAAAATTACTCTTTTTCTCCTTAGAAATAGCAAATGTTTTGTGGGGAGATATTTTGAGACACTGTAAATATCTTATTTATCATATTTTCAATTTTTCATATACTCATCATAGTTTTCATTAATGTTAGTATCCATTAAGGAATCTTGCTTGATCAGAAACTTTTGAATTTAATTCTGTAACATCTTTTTGTTGTTGATGTATTTCTTGTTATAGATGGAGAAGTGTCTTGAAGGAATTAATATAAAGGCAGCATAATTCATAAAACGTCACTGTTCTTCCTTCTATAGTCTTTTCATCTGTTTCTAAATGCACTCATTAGGGATGAAGCACAACCCAAGGTCCTGGAATAAAAAATGAGATAGAAAGATGATCCTTTCTTTTTTTTTTTTTCCCCCAGTACCTTGTATATACTTTAGTATATGCTGGCCATTATAAGAACAAAGCCAAATATTTCACAGTAGCAAAATAAAGAGGTGAAAAAGAGGTGAAAGTAATGGGCTGGGTTAATTATGAAAGGAATTTATGAGAGCAACTTAGAGAGTTTTCTTAAAATAGACTTCTACTAAGGTTTTCTTTTCTTGTCAAATCGAAGGGCCTTTTTCATTCAGAGGAGACGATGGCAAATTTAAATATTTTTGTGTTTAATATTCTTGAGCTTGAAGTTGCCTTTTTTATATGACATATATTTCTATGATTGCCTTTTATCTTTTATTCTGTAGTGGACTAATTACTTTAAAAAAATGTGTTGTGCTTTGTTTCAAAAAATGTGTTGTGCATTGTTTCTTTATCTGTTGTACTTTATCATATACCTTAATCAGTGAATCATGAAGACACATTGTCTGTCTCTTGTGTATCTGTTAACAAATACTTGATTTTTAAACCTAGTGGAGTAACTTGAATCTCAGTAACATTTTTGGATAGTGTCTTTTCCAAAAGGGTGAAGAGAAAATGTAGTGGTAAATCTTGAAATTTGGTAGTTCTTAAAGCATTTTAATAATTAGGGTTTTCATTCTCATCACAATTTTTTTCTCTTTTAGGAAATTGCTTTCCATGAGAAGTGTCTCCTCTTATAATGCTATGCATTCCTTAAAGTTTCAGTCTGCCTTATTTTCATGTTTTTGAAGTGTATCCTACTGGACAGTAGGTATAGAATTGTGGATTAGAAGTAATCTTTTCCTTCAGAGTCAATACAGTACCGTGATTAATTAATTCTAAGGTAGCTGGTTTTGTTTGTTCATTCCTTTACTTTTGGCAAGATCTCACTTTTTCAAACTTAATATTTAAATTTGAATGTTCTAGCGATATCTGGTTTGTTTTCTTACTAATTTTGAATCTGGAAAAGAACATTAGAGAATCTATAATAGGTGTTATAATTTAGCTAAAATTTGTATCATCCTAGGATACCTTTGAGGTTCTGCCAACCATATTGGAAAATTAATTCTGAAAACTGATGACCCCCAAGAGACACATGAAAGTAATAACTTTAGATATTTTTATTTTCTTTATGATTAGAAAGTTGAACTTTTTAGTGTCTTCTTTAGATATTAGCCACTTAACAAAAGTTATTCTTTTCTTACTTTTTGTTTCTTGATCAGTAGACCTTATTCACTTGTAAAACATTTACTGTCTTAACTCACTGCACTAAATATCTCTATCTGGAAGTAGAGACTCAAGGTTTCTGTTATGGTTGTTCTTCTTACTGCTATGCAGCTGGGACTGTTCTGGGCACCTGGAGGGGTTTGTGAGAAATTCTTTTTCTTTATAGACTTGCCTTAGAGCCAGTAAGAATGAGTGATAAAAGATGAGTAAGAAGAATGTGTTCTATCATGTGTCCAGTTTAGCCTGGAATGTTTTGTTTTATAGGTAATTTATAAATCTGTAAGTTAGCAAGTTCAATTTTAGTCAGTTATAATACAAGGGAATAGAATTAGTCTTTATAGAAACATACTGCCTTATTTCATTCCTTAAAAATGATTGGGCTTAGCTTTTTCTCTTTCTTCAGTATTAGAAATGCTTAAAACTAATAAGCAGTATATGCCCATTTAATATAAATTTAGTGTTGAGAACAAATATTGCAAATAGTCTAGTTTGCACATTTTGGGAGAATTTCTTGGAGTGATATTTAAATATAAAATACTTAGATTTATTTCTGATTTGAATATAGCTGGATTTTCAGTAAGAATATTTAAAAATTTAAATATTATTGGTAATATTCAAATGATTGTATTGAGGTGTAGTGGATTAATAGCTCTCCTAACATCCATTTGAGTTCCTTCGTGGCATTTTAACACTGGTGATTTTGTTAGCTTTGTTTTGGAATTTATTCTCTAGTGGTTGAAATACAAGTTCTCTAGTGGTGTGCTAATTCTTTTCATCTCTTTAAACATCACATAGGAGAATGCTGCCTATTAAAATAGAATTAAGTGAGGTCCTACTGTGTCATTCTTAAGAGCCTTTAGCAATAGTAATCTCACAAAGGCTGCTCATTCTTGTTTGAATTATGATCTCATTTTGAAAGTGCCTTTACATTTTTCTTTATAAATGATATATTATCAAATCCACAGTTCTTCATAAATAATTAACTCCTGAAGCAAGAGAGATACTGGCTCTCCTCAATGATTCAAAATGATTTCTATTTAAGGAAATCTGTCTATTCAGTTTTTGAGTATGAATATGTTGAATCCACAAGTTTTGGTATATCAGGCAAAATAAAGATGTTATTTCCTGAAAGTCATCTCACTTGGGAGAAGTTAATGAGTGGATATACTTCTCCAGCCCTATAACCTATCCTAAGAACATTTGTTTTTCCTTTTTATGTGTTTGTATTTTTAAGTTATGAATCCTGTGGGGTATGGTAAATAAATCAAGGGCTTAGAGCTTCTACTGTAGAAGAAATTGTAAACTTAGCCTACTGTTAATCAGAGCAAGCTATGATTTCTTAGTTGTTTTTCATTTTCAAAGCAAAGTGAGCCTGTAACTTAGAAAACAATTTACTAGTTGTATTTCTTATTCCCAAATGGAATGCTCCCCCTTTTTTTCATCAGAGGTATTGTTACTACTGATTAGTATTCAAGAAATGAAGGAAAGCTGGGAAATTTGGAAAATCATAGCTTTATGGTTTCTGAATTTATTTTTTAAAACTGTATCTTAAAGTAGTTAAGGTTTACTTAGATCTCATCAATTTGGAAATCTTTAATCTTATGCTTTATATTAAGATATTGAACCTGAAAAAGAATGTTTTGCTGAGGAAGTTGATTAGAAAAGACTAGAGGGTGATTTTTTAATAATTAAAAAATACTTGAATAGCACCTTGTTAGCACAATATACAGAGTCCCTCCTCATCTATATGGGTTACATTCCAAGACTTCCAGTGGCTATCTGAAACCTCAGATTGTACCAAGCCCTGTTTGTACTGTCTTTTCCTGTATATAACATACTTCTGGTAAAGTTTAATTTATAAATTAGATACAGCAAGAGATAACAATAATAAAATAGAACAATGATAATATATGGTATAAGTTACGAAAATGTGGTTTCTCTTTTCAGAATCTTATTATATGTACTTACCCCTCCATTTGTAATGATGTGAGATGATGAGGTGCTTAGCGATGAGATGAAGTGAGTTGAATGGCCTATGCATTGTGATGTTGTGTTAGGCTGCTATTGACCTGACGATGTGTCAGAGGATCAGCGGCTTCGTGATCATGGTTGAACAGGGTAACTGGAACCATGAGAGCAAAGTCATGGGGGGTTTTGTACTTATGCCTAAGATACTGTAGGTGCAGTGAATACATAAATAAGCTAGCTCTAATGTACTAATTCTAAGCCTTTCTCATCTGTTAAAAAGCCACCCCTTAAGAACTCCAGTTGTGGAATTCTTTGTTAATCTATTTGGAATTAAAAAAAAATTTTTTTTTTTGACTCTTGAAAATATGTAGAGTACAGTTCTTGTGATATTTAGTATTCAGATCTTTTTCTAATTTGTACTCCTTTCCTTTCATCATCCCTCATAGACCTCCTCAGTGTGATTGCACTGTAAAATACTGTTGTAAGCTATTGTTCAAAAAGTGTAGTCTTCAAAACTAACAGACTTTAGGACTTAAAATTTGTTGGAAACTTAAAGTAAAAAATTAGCTGCCACGCAGTCTCGTAGAGTACTTCCGTAGTTATTTATTGATACCTCTTGCTAGGTGGCAGTTTCACCCCCTTGACGTCTTTTAGATTTCTTTTCCCCCTTCTTTACATTTTGGAAATCACAGATTTGGTGGTTAATTTCATAGGTGTTCTTTTCTTAGTCCAAACTGTTTTTATTTCTCACTTGTACAGAATTGAGTATATTCCTAAAGCAGAAGGGTTAGATTGTCTTTCTTCTTCAGGCTTTAAGAAAATTTGAGTCTAAATGTTGTTAGGTAATGGCATAACAATTCCTTTTCAGCTGTTGGTATATTTCCAAACTGGCTGGCAGAGCCAGGAGGAAGTGAAGGCCTTAAAACACTAACTTTGGTCGGTTGCTACCTTCTTAGTGCTGAGACTATAACCTTTGTTGGTTGATTGATAGAGAACAAGAGAGCACAATCCTCGTTCCACTAACAGGTAAGGAACCCTTCTGATAATGAGTTGGCGTGAGAGAAATTATTTGATAGCTTTTTTTTTCTTAATTTATTCCCATATATAACATGTCCATGAAATAGTATAGTGTGACTATGTTCTATACAACAGAAATGTGCAGCACCTTTCTATTTAGGATAAGATCTGAAATTTAATAGGGATGTATCAACTCTGTACCACAAAGTATAATTGATCTGTTTTCCACTATTAAAATTTATTCTGCAGTCCCTATAACTTTAAATACATATCTGCCTATCTTATTCTCCTTTCAGCTTTTCCTTGATCAGATGCTATGTGCTTTGAGCTTCCTTCTCTTATTTACCTTATTCCTATAATAAAACGAACTATTTTCCAGTATCTTTATCATCATCTGTTATTTGGGTATGTCTTACTGCTTTAATTTCTGCATTGTAGCCCTTAATGATTTATTTCCTGGTCCTTCTTAACCCAAAACCAAATGATCATACATTTAAAAAAGATTTTTACATTGTATTACCGATGTCCACTATTCTAGCCTCCAACTTTTAAATATGAGTGCTTGAAGAATAAATCTTTTTCAGTGACAGTAGTTGTAACTTGATAAAATTTAGGCTTAGCTTTGTATTGCTGTAATATGGGACTGTAGTCTGATTAATTCTTTAAATTACTGAAGACTTAAAAATGAGAACAAATTCAGCTTCTTAGACAATTCCCAAAGTTTAGTAGTATTTCTGTTAATATGCTTGATTATTCTGTTTCTCGTTTTCAATCCATCTTCTTCTCTTTGACAGAAGAACTAACTGGGACTCCTCCTTTGATATACCTGAGGTCGAGTGCCTTTCCCCTGTCCCTTTAAGACAACTGTACTCTTGTTTCTAGTCATAATTTAATCATTTTTGATTCAGTCTTCCACTCGAAGTTGGGTGGTTTGTCACAGAGTATGTTATGGCTTACACCAAGATAGGTCCCTTCTTAATAGTTACTGAAGAATTAATCATTTGTGGTGACAGATTTCTAAAATTCAAATTAAGAAGGCACTAAAGTATGCCCAAAGGTAGCTCCTTTTTGTCCTGAGGATAAGTCATTACAAACTCAAATGACCAGAGAATGTAATTTCTTAATAAGAATTTTTTCTTAAATCTATATTCAGCTCTCTATTTCAGTGCTTCTCTCCTACCAGAGGTGCAAGGAGTGATCCTAGAACCACAGATACAGCCAAGACCACGGAGAGCTTTTGACGTCAGGGGTCCACTTTCTCCACTGAACCCTTGGAGGCAGAATATCCAGCTTCTGGAGAGAGTGGGAAAGGATAATAAACAAGTGGGTGCTTTCCATTATTTACTTGGGTTTATTTATAGATTGGAGTGTCCTTCCATTGCCCATTTAATTCTATTGGTATACTCCTTGGGTTCATATAAGAACCAAGTGGGGCTGCAATCTGTTTGTTTTTTCTAAGAATGCTAACTAGTGCCCATTCAAAAAAAGAGACCTACAATTTATTTAATTTTCTCTCCAGATAATTAAAGCAAAGTGGATGATTTGGGGGCACTAGATTTTGTGACTGCCTGTGTAGTCCACGGGAATTTTAAGAAGGAATATTTGCCCATTTTAACCTTGAATGGTATTAGTGGACTTCTAAATGCTCTTTTATATTGCAGTAATTAAGAAGTTTTTGTATTTCATCTTTGGGCAAGCTGGACATCTGAACTCTCCTAATTTACACAGTCTGATGTCCAGGCGATATCCTACCTGTTAGAACTTTTTGGTCTTTTTCCTACCTCAAACTTTAGGACTTCATATTAATTAGATCTTTTAGAAGATATGATGATAGTACCATTATGGTTTTACTGTCAAATTGAGGCTTCATTCTTTAATAAGATAAATGTGAATGATTATAAGTTTCAGGATGTATTATCCCTGAAAGCTATGTTAAATATATACTCATAAGTAGTTTTCCAGTCCCTAAGAATAATGTTATTTGTGGCAAAGAGCCTTGTCCTAGATGTTTCCCATGGCATTAAGATGGTTTTCTCTTAGTTTCTTTGATGCCAAGGGTAGGATCTGATTCCAGGAAGTTCTTATCATCTACAATGGGTAGAACATGAACTTTGGTATCTTTGGCAAGTTTTCATTTTTCCTTGGTGGATTCCTTCTGTGACTCCAGGTATCTTGATAATGGGAGACCGGTTTATTTGTTCTCTTAATTGCCCAGATTTCTTTCAACTGGTAAACATCATACTACTTCAGCAAAAGGAATTCTTCTAGCAGAGCCTTCATGGATGATATCTGTCACACATGCAGCACCTGCAGTTTGGAAGGCAGTGGTGAACGGAGCCATGCAATATATCTAGAAGACACAAGGATGAGAGAGCCACCTGATCTTGTCATTTATAAACTTTAAGATTTACTCTGGTGTACTCTTGGTCTGGAAATGGAAAGGCTCAATAATGAAATAATTTTTTGAGATTGGAGTTTTACATGGCCATGCAAATATTCCTTTCTATTCAGAAGACTGAAATAGAGGAAGTATGAGAGACTCCTTTCTTTTCAAAGCAGCTCTCTGTTTCACTTAGAAGATTTGTGGGATTGAAAATCACCTTAATGATGCAGGCAACCCCACCTCCCCCTTTTTAAAAATATTATAGGAGATCCCAAAAACTTCTGAAACTGTTTTTTGTTGCCTGACACTGAAAAGAACTAGTAAATAAAAGGTGAACTTCTTAATGATTCCCAAATTACTTTTAGTATTAGGATACAGTCTTTTAGCTTATCTTTTCTCTGGTCTTGAGCCTTAATTCTTATTTGTCTAAACAACAAAGATTCTAGCATGAAGGAAAAGAGACGTCTTTTGAGATCAAAGTAGCTTGGTCAGTCTTCTAAAATAGTAAATACCTATTAAATTTGAGGTATTGTTCTGCATTGAAGGCATTCTAAGTTTGAGTGATACTGAAATGAAGAAATATTTTATTGAGCAAAGGCAATTAGTAGTATTAGAATAAGCCTCTACATGTGAATAAGTGTTGCAAAATCGTTTCCCAAATGGAAGGAGTTATCAAAATACTTCTATTTTTCTCTTTGGTACCTATTAACTGGTCAGTCAAAAGCTATTAAAGAAGTTTCTAAAAGTTACCTGATGCTGCCAGTTTGTTTTATTTGGTATACTTTTTAGGAATAGAAATTGTAGAGTTAGGAAGCATCTAAAATGTTTTAGGGATCTTGAAGGTCTTAGGAACCACATTTACTAAGTTATAACCTGGCCTTTAGTTTTTCTTTCCATGAGACCTGTTTTTTTCCTCGTTAATTATAAATTTTTGTATAGTACTTAAAAGTTTAAAAGAATTTTAAATTTGAACTAAAATATCCATAGGGAGCTCTGAATTCCCATGAATGATTATAGCTTTTTATGCTTGATATGTTATTGTTAAATATGAATAAGACAGTCTTTACAAACACATACCAGCCATTTTAGAAAGACTCAGGGGAAATGAAAGTGAAATTTGTTTGGAAATTAAGTTGAACTCTGAACCACAGTACCAACCAGTTTATGGCCTGTGCGATTATTAGCCTTTTGTTTCAGCTTTAAAGATGAAAAGTGATTTAATCTCTTAACCTCATGCTTTGATTAAATTTTAGCTCTGTTCCTTAAAGTGTGCAAAAGAAATGTAAGTGCATTTCCATTCACCTCATGCTACTAAAAGCTATTTAAAAGTGAAAATTTTTGTATATTAATGTGAACTGATTTGTTTATTTAAACTTTTATTTTGATACATTTCCTTTCAGATTTTTTTATATTTCGTGTCACTATGCAACCTATATTTTTCAGTGTTTATTTTATGATTATTAGTATAAGCTAATTTTTTTTCTAGAATGACTAATTGTGTAATATTTGTATTATGTGATCATTTGAAAACTAATAAATATTTTCTCCATGAAAAAAATGCACTTACTGATAAATGGCTTATTTTTGTTTCAGGAGTAGACAATGAAAACAACTATTTTTAAGTGTATTTTAATTTTATGTGTCTTCCTCTAAGTATTTCTGAATATATATCCTATTCTTGTGTATGTTGATCTTTTTTGAAAAAAATTTCTCAACAAACTGTTAAATTAAAATGATTCTTTATTGGGTCACCCAGTGCCAAATATATTGAAATAGGTGATCTATTTAGTCTTTTTTTCCATTTTCCTAATTAGCTTCATCTTTGTTTCCAGAAGTGGGTTTCTTTCTTTCTTTCTTTCCTTTTTTTTGTTTTTTTTTTCCTTTAGATGCCGTTTTGGTGTGTCCATTTTGCAAACCATTAAAACTCTCAAGGAAATATTGTAAATATCAGGAATAATGTGGTCAAATCTTTTAAAGTGAGACTGATCAAAATATAACTCCTTATAAAATAGCATATAAAAGAAAAATCCTCGACCCAGAAAAAGAACATTTGGAAATATTGGCTGATTGGAGAACTATCCAGTTCACAAGAGCTGTTAACAAGAGAAGAAAAATGTTTTATATTTTAATGTTCTATTCAAACAGATAATCATAGAAGGAGAAATCTTGACTTGAGAGACTCTTGCTTTTAACCTTATCAGGACAACATGGAAAAGGATGAAACTTGTTTTTTATGATTCTTTATAGCTACATAAACTTTAATTGAAGCCACTGGAACAATTTACCTTTTCTATGCATAGTCTGCTAGAAGCAAGAGGGGTTTCTCTTTCAATTAGAAGAAAACATATGTAAAAAGTGGACTCCAAAAATTAAAAACATTGTGATGGGGTCCTAGGCAAGAAATAAAAGTTGAATTAATGACAACTTGTGGATTAAAATGAAACCATTTGGCTCCCCAAAGAAACACTCTGAAAAAATAAAGAAAAAGGAAATTATGATTTAGAATAGTACTGTGTTTGGAGGGTAAAAGGAAGCTAAAATTCTTGGCTTTATTACTCTGGTAAGTTTGGAAAAGGAGTTGAGATTCTGTGGATAAAATTTTGTTTTTAGAATTAAAGCCATTAAAAGATTTCACAGATGTATTCCAATGGAAGGCTATATTTTTTTACTTGAATACAAAAAATTATCAGCCTTAGCTATATATGCATAAAAGATTGGGGTGTGGGGGGTTTAAATAAAAATTCTGTACCAGAAACTTCAAACATAGTGTAAAGATAATGGTGAAATGAGAGTTTTAAACACTTTAATTTTTATTATGTGGACTCTTCCCTACACTGTCTTCAAAATAAAATCATTACAGAATGTTAAAATGGCTTACCTTTATATCTTTGAGGTATGAGAACATAGGCTTATTATTCACCATCATTCATTGGATTAACTGTAGTATAAAATTTTGATTTTGTTCTTTAGTGAGGAGACAAAATAGCTTTTGTTTTAAAAAAGTGAATGTCACATAAGCAATGTGGCTGACAAAAGTTCTGACCTTACAATTTATTGTAAATATGAGCTCAGATCTTATTTTACTTTGCTATATTGAAACAATTGAGCAAAATGTCAGTGCTTAGATGTCCTAAGCAATTGCTTGCTTTCTATTCAGTTATTTTTATTTCCCATTAAAAAGATTGCATATTAATATAGTCCTAAAATGTGAAAGATTTTTGTTTTCAAACATAAGCATAGAGGTGCTCTAGAATTCTTTTCCACTAGCATCCTCTAAGGTAATTAGATTACTGCAGTAAATGTTAGGGAACTTCAAAGTATGCTTCGGAGTTTTCAGGAATTATGATCAAAGGGATCTCTACTCAAGAGGTAAGGTCTGGCATAGGTAGAAAAATGTGAAATGTGTTCAATAAAATGTCTGATGGTAAAGTCCAACTACAACAGATATCCTTAGATTTTCAGACAGGTGTGGAATTAGGAAAGTAATTTTTCCTAAAAATCTCTCCCAGAAAAAAGGATGAACCACAAATATGTTTTTGTAGGACTTTGGAGTGCATTTAGGTACATATATCCACAGACATTGTACCTTTGGTGTACTTAAGCCTCCTGTATTTCAGGGTATCTTTTACCTGTGCTCTCTTAGTGTTTATCATCCATTTTCAATTTAGGGTTTCTTAAGCTCTGAGCACTATTAAAATATTATAATTTGTATGGAAAGTTGAGTACATACTCCATGGGATTATTGCTTGGCTTCATTTTGCCTGTTTTGGTTACATGATATCTAGAACCTAGAAAAACAGTTGTACTGAATAATGTTTATCTTGGCTTGAGAAACTAATTTGAGTTTTAAAAGCATTCATTTATGCTATAACTTGGGGGAATTTGTTATATAATGCTTATTAGGAAACTATGTTGGGTAGTATATAAAATCATTTAGAGAAAAATGTTATGGTGTTATTCTCTGAGGAATATTAAGTAGGTTCACAGTGAAGTGTTAGCATATACTATTTAGTATATCAGAATCAAAGGAAAATGCAGTATTCAATACAAATGATCTAGAAAAATGATTTAGGTTTTTTTTCCCCCCTAGAAATACTAGTATAGTCTATTCAATAGATGGTAACATAGATACCACAATAATCTTCCATCCTGTCTTAATTCTTATAAGAACACTAGCTTGTGGACATTGGGTGTTTAGTTAAAATAGTTGGCTATATCTGTTCCACTTTCATCTTTATGGTAGAGCAAATGATAATGTTGATACGTGAACCCGAGCGAGAACTCACTACTTCATGAGGCAGATGATTTCATGTTCAGGATGCCCTAATGGTGAGAAGTTGATCCAGGGTTTGCTTCCATGTCATATTTTATTTGAAAATTACCAGAGACATCTAGTTTAGCACCTTTGTTTTATATACAAAGGAATGAATATCCAGGAATATCTCCTGTATTTCTGATCTCACACAATGGATACACAGTTGTAGGACCCGAGTATCTTGACTGCGAGCTCAGGGATCTGTACTCTGCTGCTTCCTTGTGTTGTGCCTAGTTCTGGACAACATGAAGCAAGTCTGATTTGGCTCAACTATGCCAGCCTCCAGATGTTTTAAGATGACTGTAATACTGTATAAATTTCAAGCCCGTTTTGTATTTGTTTTTATTTCTAAATAGATGAAGCACCTCCATCTTACTGCCTTTATTCATGTAACATAGTTTTGAAATCCTTAAAGTTTTTTTTAGATCTTCTCTGAACATGCTTCTGTTTATCGTTGTTCTTAAGGTGTGACAACACAGTACAGGTTTGTTGAGCCTGTTCGGCCCTAGAGCACTCATGTCCCTTTGTTTATCCTTAGATATCCAGTAAGGTGCCTAATTTTATGCGCAAAAAAGTTCCATAGTGATATGCAAAATATTTCATATCTAAAGATTAGTCTAGTAGTCTTTATGTACAGGCAAATATGTACAGTTCAGTGGGAAAGAAAAAAAATCTTAATACCTAAGACCTTGAGAAGTCACAGTTTAGAAAATACGGTCTTCCAGTGTTTGCTTGCTTAGTTCTGACTCAGATTAACTATCAGTTCCATTTTAAATGACTTGTATAATGTGAAATGTTATTTTTCAGGTTGTCCTTGCTAACTTAAGGGTAACCAGGCCCGTTGGAGCTAAACTGTTGACACGTGACTGACAATGAGAAGAAAATCAACTTTGGTTTAGTAACATAATTAAAATTAGAAACAAAAAGCTGCTTCAGTGGAAAGGTTTGGGATATATCCCAAGCAGCAGAAGATGGTGAAGTAGCCACCCTGGAAATCTAAGAATGTGGCCTGAGTTCTGGTGAAGGCATAGTCTTATGATGCCTCTTGAAATGTAGTGGGATACTCTGCTAGAGCAATGTTTTAGCATAACAGCATTTTTTTTTTTTTTTAGCATAACAGCATTTTAAATGATCAGTTATTTAGCTTTTTTCACCCAGATTCTTAAATTGAGCTCCTGTAAGGTACAAGGTTGCATGTACCTCACAGGGTACATGTTGACCTTTGTTTGAGAAATACTGGTTTGAAATTGGGTATGTTACCCTACCTGAGTTAGAATTCTAGGGCACAGGAGGGAGAAAAGAACACACACATGCCTGCTCTATGCAGCTTTGGCCAGCTGCTTTATATATATTTACCCAATTTAATCCAACTGATCCGTGAAAAAGGTAATTTTTTTAATTCAGTTCATGCACAAATGCAGAAGCCCAGAGGTTTCAGAATCTGCTTGAGGGCACATAATCATTGAGCAACAAAGATGGCATTTGAAAGATCTGTCAAAGTGGAAAGAATTCTCTTGCACCATTGATTGCCAAGCATCTTTACCAGAAAGAACGCATGATTTCAGGAACATTTTTTTTTTTTATAGAACAAAGGTGTTTAAAGTAGATAAGAGGGGTATATTACTTAGTATGCATTTTTAAGTTGACTCTTAAAAAAACTCATTTTTAGTTTTACCGGGAAATTGACCAGAAAGTACAGAGACCCTGTTTTCCCCTCCTGTAACATATACCCTGTTTTCCTCCCATAGTTTACCTTATTAACCTCTTGCTTTTATGTGGCACATTTGTTGTACTTAATGAACTAATATTGATAGACATCATCAAGGTTTATTCTTGAGTCATATAGTTCTTTGGGTCTTGCTGAATATTTTTGTATCAGTGAGGTACTGATCTTTAATTTTTCTTTCTTGTAATTTCTTGGTCTGATTTTGATATTAGATTTGCCTCAGTCTATGAATGAGGAATTGTTCAGTTTGTTGGTATCATCTCATTAAATATTTGGTAGAATTCACCCGTGAAACCACTTGTGCTTGGTGCTTTCTGTTTGTGAAGGTTATTAATTATTGATTAAATTTCTTAATAAAGATAACCTTATTCAGTTTGTTTCTTCTTGTGTAAGTTTTGGCAGATTGTATCTGCCAAATATTGGCAGATTGGTTTCGTTCATTTCATCTAAGTTTTCAAATTTGTGTTGATAGAGTTGTTCACAATACTCCTTATTAGCCTTTTAATGTCCAAAGGACTGGCTATAATGACCCCTCTTTCATTTGTAATATTAGTTGTTCCTTGTTTCTTTTTAATTGTTAGCCTGGCCAGAGATTTATCAATTTCATTGACAAAACAGTCAGATTTTGGTTTAGTTTTTTCCCCCTATTTTACAGTTTTCAGTTTCATTGATTTTTGCTCTAATTTTTATTTCTTCTACCTGCCTTATTTATATTGCTCTTCTTTCTAAGCATTGTTTTTTGTACTATCCCAGTATTTTGGTAAGTTGTATTTTCATCTTATAGTTTGAAATATTTTAAAATATCTCTTGAGGTTTTTTTTTTGTTTTGTTTTGTTTTCACACTAGTGTGTTATCTTGAAATATGTTCTCCAGGTATTTTGGGATTTCCATCTACCTGTAAATACTTGTTATTTGTTATTGACTTTGTTTAATTCCACCATGGTTTGACTTTTTACTTAGTGTTATTTCTATTCTTTTAAAAATTTTTTTATGATGTGTTTTATGGCCCTTGATCATGGTGAGTGTTCTGTGTGAGCTTGAGAAGGCATAGTTTGTTGTTGGATGAAGTTTTCTTTGGGTGTCAACTTAAGTCTAGTTGATTGGTGCTGTTCAGTTCAGTTTTTTCTGCCTGCTGGATCTGTCGGTTACTGATAGGGATAGAATAGTGTTGAAGTCTTTAAGTGTAATAGATTGGTTAATCAGTTTCTTGTTTTAGTTCTATCAGTTTTTGCCTCATATATTTTGATGTGCTATTGTTAGGCCAGTGTATATTAAGACTTGCTATGTCTTGTTCTATCAGTTTTTGCCTATGTCTTGTTCTATCAGTTTTTGCCTCATATATTTTGATGTGCTGCTGTTAGGCGAGTGTATATTAAGACTTGTTATGTCTTCATGGAAAATTGATCCTTTCATTAGGTAATGACTCTCTCTATCCCTGGTAACTTGTACTTGTTATAAAGTTGGCATTTCCTGAAATTAAGCTATTCTAGCTCTATTTTGATTACTGTTGTTATTGTATAATTTCTTTATCCTTTTACTTTAGTCTACTTATATCTTTATAATTAAAGTGGGTTTCTGATAGACCCCTTTTATCTACATATATCTATCTATATATATATATATATATATTTAAAGTAGGTCTTGTTTTTTTTTAATCCTCTTGGTAGGCTTTGTCTTTTAATTGATCTTTTTCAACCATTTACATTTAAAGCAATTATTGATATAGTTGGATTAATATGTTGTTTGTAACTTTTCATTGTCTTTGTTTTTTTAAAATCTATTTTGCCTTCCTCTCCTTTATTTTTTCTGATCTTGAGTACTGCGTGTAATTCTGTTTGCTCTCTTAGCATACTTCTAAAATTGTTTTTTTTAGTTGTTGCCTTAGAGTTTGCAGTATACATTTATAACTAATCTACCTTTAGATAATACATACCACTTCATGGATAGTGCAGGTATCTTGATAATAGAGTATTTCTGCTTTTTCTCTCCTATCCCTAATAACATTGCTGTCCTTTATTTCACTTTTCCTTAAGCTCTAATCAACCAAAATATTGTAGCTTTCATTTTGAACAAACTGTGTTAACATCAATTTAGAGTTTTAAAAAGATTTTGTTTTGCCTTTTGAAATTACTTCTCTGATGCTCTTCCAAAAGGAAATTGTATAGACCCATGACTTATATAAACTTTCTTTTCTCTGGAGAACTTATTTTAGCATTTGTTTCAAGGCAGGTCCACTGACAAATTCCTTCCATTTTTGTGTGAGAACATTTCTTTTTCTGCTTTCATTTGCAAGGATACTTTTGCTGTATACAAAATTCTAGATTGGTAGGGTTTTTTTTTCTTTCAACACTTTATTCATTCTGTCTTTTTGCTTGTATGATTTTTGAAGAAATATCTGATGTAATTGTTATCCTTATTCCTCCGTAGGTCACGTTTCTTCTTCTCCCCACTCCTACCTCTGGTTTCTTTCAAGATTTTTCCTTTGTCTTTGATTTTCTACAGTTTGAATGTGATATGCCTAAGTGTAGATATTTTGGATTTATCCTGCGTCATACTCTCTGAGCTTTCTGGATCTGTGCTCTAGGGTGTCATAAATTTTGGAAAATTCTCAGGCATTATTTTTTCAAGTATTTCTTTAGTTCCTTTCTCTCTTCTTCTCCTGGTATTCCCATTGTGCATATGTTACCTCTTTTAAAATTGTCCCATAGCTTTTGGATATTCCTTTTTTCCCTTCTTTTTTTCAGTTTAGGAAGTTTCTATTGACATGTCATTTTAGCTCACTGATTCTTAGGCTATGTGCAGTCTACTTATGAGCCCATTAAGTACAGTCTTCATTTCTGACTTTGATTTTGAGTCCTAACATTTCTTTTTGATTCTTTCCCATCCGTTTTTTAATGTTACCCCTTTTTCCACTAGAGCTTTTAGTGTATTAGTAGTTATCTGAAATTGTTGGTCTAGTAGTTCAAACATATCTGCCATATCTGAATCTGGTTCTGATGCTTGCTTTGATACTCAGATTTTGTGTGTGCATGTGTTTTGGTTTTTGTTTTTTAATTTTTAGGATGCTTTACCATTTTTTGTTAAATGCTAGACATGCTATATTGGAAAAGGAACTTAGACAAATAGGTCTATAGTGAGGTTTTATGTTGATGTGGCTAGGTGTTGGTCTGTTTACTGTTTGTTCTATCTGTATGTGTCAGAGGCTGAAATTACCTCTATGTGCTTTTTTGGGGGGGGCAATCTGTTTTCTTTGGGATTCCTTAGAAACTTTATAAACAGAATCCGAGCCTTGCCATTCTTTCACTAATTGTTTGTTGATATAGTGGGTAAGGTGTGGGGATAGGGGAAGTGCTTTGTGGTCCTATCATTAGGTGTCAGTCTTTCAGCAGACTCCGCTGTTGGCTTTCACCTTCTCAAGTGCCCTGCTTTCCTCGTATGAAACATGAAGGCTAGAAAGGGCCTGATTTGGATACTTCCCTTTCTCCATTTTATTAGAATTGGTACAATAATATTCCTTGTGGGAAGCCCTTTGTTAAAGAGAACCATATGCTTTGGGTATATTTCCTTCTCCTGTCTCCAGGAGTAGAGGAGGTTTTTCTCTGTTCAATACCCTACCAATTTGGTGGGGCTTCTGGGGATAAAATTTATGGAAATGTAAGAGGCCCCATAAGATTGATTTCCCAGGAATTTTTAATCTCTCAAGCTTATGTGCTCTCTGTCTCTGACTCTCTGACTAACTGCTAGCAGTTAGTCAGTTCCTTTTACGTTTTTCTACCCAGCGGGCTCCAGTGTTGATTTCTCCTGGTAAGCTGCTGATACTTGTATTTGCCTGGTACCTCACTTTTGGAGCTGGAGGTTGGTCCTGTAACTTTGGTTCTCTGATGGATTGAAGAGGAGGTGTTGATTTTCAGTTTAGCTCTTCTTGTTGTGTGCTCTGAAATGACAGCTTTTACTTGTTGGACTGGAAACTGAAAGTCACTGAGCATTTTTAAATATTTGAATTTGACTTCAAATTGGTTCGTGTCTTTTCACAGATAATGGAGACTTCTAAGCTATATTACAGTTGTTTAATTTGGTTCATTTAATCCTGTTGATCATCTACGTACTAAATTTTATGCGTCTCCCAAGCTTTGGTGATAATGAAGATGCTTCTACCCTTGTACACCTCTTTGCAAAGTCTTTTGCTGTTATCGTTGTCCTCCACATCCTGGATGGATCTTTTGTATCTTGTCAAGGACTTTGTGTCTTTAGTACTTTATCTTTTTATGAGCAAATCTCCCTCTCTATTGGATCCTTAGTGTATCTAGTTATTTAGTCCTGTATCATCTTAAGGAATTTTGATTCTTTCCCCACCCTCTAACTTCTGCGGTCTCTGTTCACTCTTACTGTCTACTCAGTAAGTAAGTTATAGTTTCTCAAGTTCTGTTTATTTTTCAGTCTATTCCTATCTGGCTTTTGCATGTAATACCACTAGAATTGCTCTTGTCAAAGTCACCCAGGTCCTCGCTGTTGCCAAATCCATTAGACACTTACCTGTGCCTTTTTATTTGATCTTTTAACAGAACTTAGTGTAGTTGAACACTTCTAACTTTCGAAATGCCCTTTTCTTAACTTCCATAACAGCATATGCTTTTGGTTTTCCTCCCTGCCTTTACTTTTTTAGTTGCTGTCGCTCCTCATTCTTTCATCCTACTTTGGATTTGTTCAGTGCTCAGTCCTTGAGCTTTTCTTTTAACCTCTTCTCCCTTTACACTTTATTTATTTATTTATTTATTTGGTCTCTATACCCAACATGGGACTTGAACTCAACCCCAAGAGTTGCACGCTATTCTGACTGAGCCAAACAGGTGTCCCCTGTTTGGCTTAATACTTCTGTTAACTCTGCCCAAATCTTTATCTCCCCCTGTCTGCAGCCCTTCCTCAAAGCTCCAGTCTTGACATTCACTTGGATAATTAAAAAAAGTAAAGTGTTCGATCCTGGATTATTTTTCTCTTAGTCTCCCGTATCTCAGTGGAGCACCACTGTTTATTTCATTTTGTGAAAAACCATGGAGTCATCTCTTCCTCATCTCCCATATACAGTATCTTCATTATTCATTAATTCAGTTGTTTGCTTTTGGACTTTTTAAAATGTACTTTATTTTACAGTGGGTTTTTATTTTTATTATTTTTTTTTAAATTTTAAGTAAAGGCTATGCCGCACATGGGGCTCAGACTCACAACCCTGCAGTCAAGAGTCACATGTTCTACTGGCGAAGCTAGCCAGGCACCCCATTATTTATAGTGGTTTTAAGTTAACAGAAAAAATGACCAAATGGTACAGAGTTTCTATATTGATTCCCCCTCCCTCTTTTTCTACTAACATCTTGGCATTTATTTTGTACATTTGTTGAAGCTGAATCAGTTTTGATACATTAAAGTCCACAGTTTACATTAGGATTCTCTCATGGTGTCAAGCAGTTCTTTGGGTTTTGCTAAATGCATAATGTCCCATATCCACCATTAGGGTATTTTATAGGAGAGTTTCACTGTCCTTAAAAATCCTTCTTGTTCCACCTTTTCATCCTTCATTATCCCAATCCCTGGCAACTACTGATCTTTTTCTGTGCTGGTATTTTTGCCTTCTCCAAAATGTCATATAGTTGGAATTGTGCCATATGTAGTCTTTTCCAGTGGCTTCTTTTATTTTGCAATATGCGGTTAGTGTTCCTTCTCATCTCTTTGTGACACAATAACATATTTCTTTTTATCACTGTCTAGATATGCCCTGGTTTTATTGATCTATTGAAGTACATCTTGGTTACTTCTTGTTTTGGGCACTTACAGATAAAGTGCTGTGAGCATTAATGTGCAAAGTTTTCTGTGGACATTTTCAGCTCATTTCAAAAAATACCTAGTTAGTGTGATTGTTGGGTCTTGTGGTAAGACTGTACTTAGCTTTGTGAGAAACCGCCAAACTGCCTTCCACAGTGGCTGAACCATCTTGCGTTCTCGCCAGCAGTGAATGAGAGTTCCTGTTGCTCCACATCCACATCCTCATCAGTGTTTTGTGTTGGTGTTTTGGATTGTAGCTCCTCTCATAGGTGTGTGGTGGTTTGGTTATTTTAACTTGTAGCTCCCTGGTGATATGCTATCAAGGATCCTTTCATAAGCTTCTTGTCCATTTCTATGTCGTCTTTAGCCAGATGCCTGATTAGATCTTTTGCCTATTTAAAAAATTAGTTTTTCTTATTAGGGTGTTATAAGAGTACTTATGTATTTTAGATACCAGTCCTTTACCAGATAAGTGTTTTCCAAGTATCTTCTCTTTTCTGTAGCTTGTTTCCATTCTCTTAACAGTGTCTCTTGAAAAGCAGCAGTTTTGCATTTTAATGGAATCTACTTCATCAGTTTTTCCTATGGCAGATCATGCTTTTGGTGCTCAATCTAAAAACTTCTTGCTAGATCCATGGTTGCCTAGGTCTTCTGTGTTGTCTTGTGGAGGTTTTACAGTTTTGAGTTTTATATTTAGATCTATGATCAGTTTTGAGTTAATGGTTTTTGGAATAACATTTTCTTTGCATGTGGATGTCCAGTTGTTTTAATACCATTTTTAAAAAGACTGTCTTTTCTCCTTTGAATTGCTTTTGCTTCTTTTTCAAAGCTCGGACTTACCTCCTAAGTCTCTCTCAAACTTGTACATCTTACTATTTCCATCTTTCAATCTCTCCAAGTTGCCATCCCCTCTTACCTGAACAGTAGCCTTTACTGGTCTTCTTGCTGTATCTCTTGAACTCTACGTTCTTCACAGCCTATGACTTACTACAATTTTTTTTTTTTTAAAGATTTATTTATTTGACAGACAGCACAAGCAGGGGGAAAGGCAGGCAGAGCGAGAGGCAGAAACAGGTTCTCCCTGAGCAGGGAGCCCAATGCTGGATTTGATCCCAGGACCCTGGGATCATGACCTGAGCTTAAAGCAGATGGTTAACTGACTGAGCCACCCAGGTGCCCCTGACTTTTTACACTTTTAAAGCATAAATAAGATCATGTCTGTTTTCTGCTTAATACTAATTGCTTCCTTTGGTAAAAATAGTAAAATCCAAATTCTTTTTCATGGCCTATTAGGCCCTAAATGATTTTGTCCTGACCTTTCCTCAGTTTTACCCTTGCTTCTATGACAACTTTGGGCTTATTTAGTCTCTGAATTATTTGAATTATTTATTCTCTATCTTAGGGGATTAGCTGCCCCATAGTAGGCACTGAGCACGTATTTTAATGGAGAAGAAAGACATGGGCAACCTTTGAAATGCCCAGATCTAGTGAGGGAGATCCACACATACGTAGATGAATTGCAATGCTACATTAGTGCTATTGGACAGTTGTAGTCCCAGAAAATAAGAGCTGAAAGATTAAAAAAGAAATCTTTGGGATTCTTTCTCACTAGTGCGAACCAGTGATTACAAAAGTCAGTTTATGAAGTCTTATTCCTGAGGCTTCTTAGCCATTAATTTATATTTTTATTATTGGCTACCATGGGGATCAACGTAACTCTCATCCCAGCAGTCCCAGACTTAGGATCTTCAGTGTCGGGAGAACCCATCATTCTGTGGGGACAGTGGAGGTACACTGGGGTAGGGGCAGTCTCAAGCCACCAAGAGGCCTTATGGCATACTAATTCAGCATTGGCTCTACAGACAGGGTTTGATTTTGAATACCTTGTGCTGCCATTAACCTTGGGCAGATCATTTCACTTTCCTGTGCCTTAGTTTCCCCATCTGTGAAGGAACTAATAAGCTTATAACATTGTTTTGAGGATAAAATGGGCAAATATATATATATATATAGCACATTTACTATGTGCCCAGTGCTGCAGTAAAGGAAAGTATTTCTATTATCCTATAAAGGCCTCATATAAGTAAAATTTTATTGCTTTAGGATAAAATTAACATTGAGTAACATGCAGGTCTCTCCACAGGTTCCTCACTCCCTACTTTACAGAGAAAAGACTTGATTCTCCCCACGGCAGACCTAAATCATACCTTTGTCCCGCTCCTTTCTTCTCCCCTCTGTGCAACATTGTACCACCTCTGCTTTCTTAGATGTTCTCACATCTTAGTATCCCTTCTTTCTTTTCATATATACCTTCCTCCTGTCACCTAGTTCCCTCTACTATGCCTGTAAACACACTAACGTCTCTCCAGCTTAAAAAAAAAAAAAAAAGGTAACGGTCTCTGCTGCCCCCCTCCTCATCTCCATACCCAAACTGAAACACAAACTTAACACTCTCTCCATTTACTTCTTCCAGCACTGCTCCCTTCTCAGCCTGCACCAGTCTTGTTTCTACCTCTTAATAACATCATCAAAATTATACTATTGAGGTTACCAGTGACCTCGTCACCAAATCAAATGGACAGTGCTCTTAACCTTGTCAGCTGCATTCAATATGTTTGATGTCGTTCTCTTCAGATTTTTGGTTCTGTGGGTCTTTACATCTGTTTTCCTTATAGCTTTTTGGTGGTTCTTAGTCTCATTTGCAGACTCTTCTAACTCTAACAAGGTTTTGTTTTATATGTTGGGATTTCTAAGGTTGCATCCTTGGTCATGATGTCATTTCATTGTGTGTCTGGGTGCATAGTGCAGAGTCCGTGCCCTGATAATGAGGATTCAAGTTTAAGAACACAGGTCTGACTTTGTAGATCAAATACCTACTTGGCATCTCTTTGTGTGCTCTAAGAGCACTTCAAACATATTTTATGAATTTATGAACTCCCTCCTGCTCTTAAATCTGGGCTTCCTTTACCATTCCTCATTCTAGTATTACCTCTGTCTTATCTTCTTATCTTACCCCAGTATTATCATCCAGTCTTGCTTATTTTGTGTCTAAAATATCCCAATAACCTGTTTCTCTGTTTTCACCACCTTGGCTCAGTTAATTATTTCCTAATGTGAGCTACGACAGTTCTAGTTGGTACTCCTCTGTAGACCCTCGCGCTAATCGAATTCAGTCTCCACAATGCAGCCAGAGTCATGTTTCTCAAGACCCAAATGTAATGTTATTATTACTTCAATTAAAACACTCAGTTGGCTTTCTACTGCTCTTAAGATCCATGGGAAGGATAGAGATAGAAGTCCTTAAATACCACAATTTGTGAAACCCCGAAAGACCCAAGTCCCTGTTTTTTTCTCCAGTTGCACCTTTAGCCATGTGGTTTATTACTCCCTCCCGTCCGCCCGCCCCCGCCCCCCCTACATCCTTCATGGTCTCAGCTCAGTGGTCATTTCCTTGCCTCAGAACACCTCCTCTGATGTTCTTCGTTAGGTTAGGTGAGCATCTTTCTGGTCTCACAGTGCCATGAACATGCTATATTGTTGCCTGTCATCGTGGTTTTCCATTTTCCCTCTAGCTAAAAAGCCCCAAGAGGCCAGGGATCTTGTTTGCTTTTATCATTTGCCAGTACTTAGCACAGTAACTGGCGTATATCCATCATTTCCGTGATTCTTACGATGCCAGTTTTATTTTTCTTTTGCTAAGGAATAAAGTAATCCAGTGAAAAACAAGATCACAATATTGAAAGAGTTTTCTATAAGAGCTGAATTAACTTGAACTGGGTAACATTTTTTTCTCAGGCGCCCCCCCCTCCCCGTTTCTATGATGGTAAAAGAAATGTTATTTAAGAAAAAAATTCTGGAGTCTATTTCTAGATTCTGATAATGTTGTGAAAATAATTGGCACTTAATAATGGTTCCAGGACTCAGGCCTTCCAAAACAGAAACACTAGATTTGTTTTTAACTTTGCAGATAAATCTTCAAGTTAGTTTTGATTTGGCTTTAAGTGTAGTTTGATGACTTTCTGAACTCTCAAGGGATTCTGATTTGTAATGGTATCTGGGAAGGGATACTTAGTGATAATTTTAGTTTAAGAACATCACAAGAATTTTTAAATTTAGGGTGAGGTGTAGTGAATCATTGTTTGTCTAGCGCTTCATTAATTTATCTTTTCTTTTTTTCTTCCTCTTGCTTTTGTTTTTTTATAGGAAGATTACCCACGGTCAGCATTTCTGTTTTCATTCCTCACTTTAGGACATTCTCTGCACCATTCCCATAGGGGGTTGAAAAGGTCATTTCTATACCAGATTAAAATTTTGCCTTGACCCAATTTATTTTTCATATTAAAGAAGTTTAGCCTGAAAAGACTCAGTTTGCCATTTAACATTGGATGTTTCTCAAAGAAAAGTTTCAAAAATGTATCAGAATGTTTGTAATTTTAGGTCCTGTTTTCCTAGGTTCTGAATAATAACCCCTCCTGGCATTTGGTAGTTGGAATAAACTAATCACTTCAGCCTTTTGCAATCACTTAAAATACTCATTAACTGTGAGTCATTGTTTTGAAATAACGTACATTATAGCTCTTTTTGTTTTTCTTGCCTGAAGAGCCTAACATTCTTTAGAACAGCTTTGTGGCAGCTTTGAGCTTAGTATACATTTTTATTCTCAAAATTGGATGCTGCCAAAGTATATTGCTGGACAGCAAAGTTTACCATCCAGTCAGACTGGCAGGACATGTCCTTTTGTAGTGCTTCAGGGTACACTGAAGTATAGAACTTGATCTTCGTGCGGGGGTACTGATGATAAATTTATTATGATAACTTTATTTGGAGAAAATGTAGATGTTTGAATTAACGGGGAGCTAATTATCTCTGGCATCTTAAAAACTTATGAACATGTTCCTTTGCTAAAGATAGAACTGCATTTCCTTATTTTCCTCATTAAATTTGCAGTAGTCTTTTGAAAGCAGATAAGAACCTTCATATTTATTGAACAGTTAAAAGTCAGTCACTATTATCACATGTACTAAAATATGTGTATAAGAGCTTACCAATTACTTCCTAAAATTTGTGAAGTTTTAATTTTAAGGACTCAGTAACTTTTTCCTAGGTTAATTTTTATTCAAACATTTTAAGTATGTAGTCTTTTTTTCCCCAAGTTGGTGGCATTCTTTATGTTTTCTAACAAGACTTTTCTTCACAGAAAATGTGACTTAATAATCATGAATTCTTACTTTTTCACTGTTGTCTTTGGAAAGTCATTAAAAATAATTTTGTAATGGCTACCAGGTTTTTAAAAATTTTAATTAGCCGCTCCACTTCCACTTTTCATATAAACCAGAGCCTTGGCATTTAGCTGCAAAAACCAATAATCACCTTTTAGAAGTCACCTTTATCTGCTGGACTATTTGTGCTGGTGGTGGTTATAGGACAATCTGAATGAGGACCGATTTTATGCACATTTTCTGGTTAAGTAGTCTAAATTCCAAACCTTTGTTTAAATGTATTAATTCCCCTTACTGTAGTGTAGTTTCTTAATAAATCAATATTGCCAATATCAATATTGGCAAATTAGGTTGCCTTTTTTACTGAGTCCACCAAAAATGTCAGATTACCTGTAATGGAGAATAGGTTATCTAAAAGATTCATCACCTCTTCTACTTTTGTGGAAATGTAATTTTGACATGAAGATTCTACAAGGAATTTATATACTTATATATAAATTCTAACCTTATAACTTTTCAGTGAAAAATTGAGTGCTATTTATTGGCTATACTTTGGGTCATTATCTTATTTTCTATTTAATTTTGGCTTCTTGATAGGAAGAGGACTAAATTTGTTAGATAAATTGGTTTTTCTTATTGCTCACCTCAATAAATCTTTAGTTTTTTTAAAGCTTACCCCTAATATAAGTACATGTTTTGAGTGTGCAGATATGAGAGGGTTTTTTTTTTTTTTAGATTGCTCTCAACATTTCAGTACATATTATGTTCTAAAACATCCATCTTTAAAACTCCTTTGTCATAGGAAGTACCCCAGAAAAGCAGTCACTCTCTCATGAACTGTTAATAACCTTCCTTTTACATTGAATGTACAAGTTCATTGTATTTATTGTGTTGAGATTCTGCTTTGTCATTACAGAAAAGGTCAGCGAATTTTGAATGTCTTTCTGTAAAAGAAAAGTGCATGGTCCTTCTTTCAAGTTTAACGACTCCCTAAGTTCTTTACAATAGATAACTAGAGAACTGTAGAGGGGAAAATAATTTTTAACTGCTCTCTATCTCATTAAGTATCCCAATGATCTTTCTATTTTTAAAGGCTTAAAAAAATAAAAGAAATTAACCACATTGATGATAGCCTGGAACATTTACTGCACATTTCTTATTTCAACTTCTTTGCTGCAGTTGCTTGCTGGTGACTGAATGACTGGCTGAGTGATTTTCCTGAGTTGTTGTTTCTGTCAATTTATCTGAGACTCCCTTCCCTAGGTAGGGTAGCTGTTCGAATAGAAGTTACACACATGATTTATTAAGGAAGAAATTTGCTGTGGAGATTTCATGTTCTCCAGTAAAACTTCTCTTGAATTCTTCAGATATACACACAAAATGTTTATTTTGGAAGTAGACTCTAGCAAGGACCATAGGCAGAGACATCTAAGATATGTGTGTCTTCTTTTATCTTCTACCCAACCTTTCCTACTATGTAATCTGCTCTAATACTTCTTTCTTCATATATTAAGCTATTTTTCCTATAATTCTTTTGACAGTACTTACTGATTAAGCATTGCATTTTAATTTGTCACCATGCTGGGTTTTTTAAAAAATCATTTATCCGTTTTTTACTGTAGGAGGAACAGCAAGTCTTCCCCATGTACTAGAGCTTTATTAGTACTATTTAGTGGGTGTTATAAGATGTTGGAAGGATTGCACTGAGTATTACATAGCTTTAAAGAGGTCTTTAAGAAATACAGATGTTTGTCTTTATGTTCTGGATGTTTAAGTTATAGTGATGGCTTCATATTTTCATAAATTATCAGCACAATATATATTTTGGACTGTGATTGTTGGTCTTGATAGTGGACACAAATCTATATTTCGTAATGAATTCTCGGTAGTTTTGCAGGTTGTTTTTTCATACATCTGATTAGCACGACCAACTGATGTGGCTAATAGGGTGCTCATGCTAGGAAAAATGTTTAACTCTACCATTTTCCTTTTATGTTCTTGTGTTTACATTATTAATATCCTAATTCTGTATTCCTTTGCAGGAATATTTTGAAGCTGTTTCTCCATTTGGTGTGGGTTATTTTGGTTAAAACAATATAAAATAACTCATTTAACCAGATGCCCATAAACTGCATTAGAATTTAAGACATGGAAAATAACAAGAAAGAGTGGCTACCGAACTTCCTAAAACCTTTGTGGCACTGTCTCTGAGGAAGTCTTAACTGGAACACATCTTAAACACTATAGCAGATGGAGACCATCTGACCCAGGGAGAGACTATGCAGTATCAGTTTGAATGTTAAATATCAGCAGAGTGCAGTGTCTTTCTTCTCAAGATTAAAAAACAAACAAACAAACAAAAAACAAAAAACTTTTATAAGCTATTCTTTTTTCTGCACCAAATAGATTGTCTTTTATACCCTATTTTGAAATTTACTGGTTTAGAGTATGGTTAAATTTTTTTTCTTTCATAGTCCTTGAAAATTAAAGTAATTTGGATGTTATTTAAAATTCCAACCTTACATAACAGCTCACAATTTTTCCATCACCTTAATTCCCTCAAAAAAATTTTTTTTAATTTCCAAGGGTATATTGAGCTTTCTGAATTAAACCACCAATACAGTCTTTGATATTATAAATATTAAGGCAAAGTTTGATTACAGTAATAACCTACATCCATGATACTTTGATAGCTAAGTACTATAATTAGGACTATATAAATAAACAATCTGTTTTTAACTTAGCCCTTTTTTGGGGGATGAGACAATTTGTTTATTAGAAATACTTTTGTGAATTAACATCTATAATTTGTTTACCTCTACTTTGAAGCAACATATTAGTTTTTTTCTGGGGACCTTTAACTTTTTCATTGAAACCTTTGAACATGCAGACATATTCTTGACATTTAATTTGTAGACATTTAAGGAAAATAATAGCAGTAAGCTGGAAGATACTTTAAAATGCTCAGGTTTTGATAGGTAAAAGAATAATGTTCCCATACAGTTTAAGTTTGAAAATTTAATGATTTTACTTTCTGTTACTTGGTATGTCTTAGAAATTGTAGGGGCTAATAATTTCTTCTGGGAAATTTTCTAATTTATGTTCACTTATCTTTTCTCCAACTTTTACTAATATTTTAGGAGGAAATAATTTAATTTCTTAAAATTCTTGTTTTTAACAGTGATGTTACATTGGTGTCCTATATTTTAGATGTAATGGTTATAGATAAGTGTATACTGTGTAAGACAATAAACATTAGTTCCTGAAATGGGCTGTAGCACAGGATGAATAAAGAAGTTTGAAGATTAGCTTCCATTTCAGTTGTTAACCTCTGATGATCAAAAAGGATGTATGTGTGTGTATATTTTATATGTATACTTACACATAGTCTGGATCAAATTATATTTACATATTGTATGTATACGTGTATTTGTGTACACTCACAAAATATGCACACACACATTTGTATATATGTGTGTATAAACATTTTCTTTATCCCTCACCAGAGGGTACATGGTAGATCAGGCAGCTGTAATTCTAGATTGCTTTTTTTAGAGTTGGTGGTGTGTTCTAGAACTAAGGGATCAGGAGGTGGTAGGAAGAGCGGGTGACTAATGACTGGATAGGTCTGGGGAGACGACTGCTACCCCTTTCTTCAGTTTAGTAGTAACAACCTGCTTTTGCTGAAATGTCTTAGCCTTTGAGAAGCTCCTGTTGTTAACTGTGTTGTTGTTTCCAGAAATAGGAGGGAGAGGGAAGGGGAATTATAGAGACAAAACTTGACTTTTAAAATCCTGTCTTTGAGAGGAGAATTTCAAGTGCCTGGATTTCATCTTTTCTACTTAGTGGATTTTTGATGGGGTATTTTTAGTGTCCCTTTCTACATTTGACTACATTTACCAAACATAAGTCAAATAATATTTCATTTGTAAAAATTTTTCTCATTATAACTAAGGAAGAATGTTACTAGCATAGTGCAGTTACTGGGTGTGTTTTGAAGATGGCCTAGGTGTGTTTGATGTGTTGGGATGTCCTGGGTTTTCCTGTCGACTGGCTATTATTACATAGCTAGTTTTAGTTAGCTGTGATTAGGTACCATTTGGAGCCCAGATCCAAGTCTTCAGAAACTTTTATTAAGAGACTAAGACTAGGAGTGCCTGGGTGGCTCCGTTGATTAAGCAACTGCCTTTGACTCAGGTCATGATCCTGGAGTCTCAGGATCTAGTCCTGCGTCTGGCTCCCTGCTCAGCATGGAGTCTCTCCCCCTTCTCGTGTTTTCTCTCTCTCTCTCAAACAAATAAATAAAATCTTCTAAAAAAGTTTTAAAAAAGTGACTAAGAGTAGTAAGAGAGTTGGGTTTTTTGTTTGTTTTTAAGTAGAGTTGTCAGAATTAAGAGAGAGGTCACCCATAGTGCAGAGGAAATGGGAAGAGGGGGTGCCCCTCTTCATTCAGCATCAATTTCTAGTGCCCTCAGAGTCCCAAGTACATGTTGGGATGTTCAACAAGAAAACTTTTTTTTTTTTTTAAGATTTTATTTATTTATTTGTCAGAGAGAGAGACAGGAAGCACAGGCAGACAGAGTGGCAGGCAGAGTCAGAGGGAGAAGCAGGCTCCCTGCGGAGCAAGGAGCCTGATGTGGGACTCCATCCCAGGACGCTGGGACCATGACCTGAGCCGAAGGCAGCCGCTTAACCAATTGAGCCACCCAGGCGTCCCAGAAAACTCTTTTTTTAGTAGGTGTGGATGCTGCTGTTATGCAGGCAAAGTAATGCATTACTCTAGGGATAACACAGCTAGTCAAATCATTTAGAAACTACTTTCTGGAAATGGGATTATGTTTATATTAAGATCAACTTCACTTTCAGTTTCAGCTATTACTTCCAAAGTACTATGGAGGGCTGCATGAAAAGTGTGTATCCCCTCAATACCCATTACCCTGTATGGAGGAGGGTACGTGCGGTGATGCCCACTGGATATTACACTTAACCAGTGAATCGTTGAACACTGCATCAATGACTAATTATGTACTATACAGTGGCCAACTGAACACGCAGGAAAAGTATCTACTCTCAGAAATAGTATATGTTGAAGTGTATGGTTTTATTCATATTGATATCCTTATTTTTCTCCTCTGTGAAATTAGTGCTTATTTAAAGTGAAGAGGTTTTGTTTACTTAAAAAAAATTTTTTTTTTTTATCAACTATTCTATTGAGGAGCTTTCAGAGAAAGGTCAAAGAGGAGGAGGATGATGAAATCCGATGTCCTTGGCCTGGCTGAAATCTTTCTAGCATTGTAGCTGCCAAAAGCTATTTTTAAAATTTTTAATAGATTTATGACTAGTATATATTGCAAAGTATTGCTGATAACCTCTGTTCCAAATTCATTCTGTAGTATCTACCTTCCTAACCCAGCTCTGGGCAGCCATGATTAAATTCTTAATTGTTCTTTCAGACATTTTATGTATTCAAGCAATTCAGAATATATATTTTTATTTTTTCACTTTTTTTATGCAAAAGATAGCATACCACACACACTGTTTTGTCCCTTCCTTTTTTCACATAGTAAATAGACTATTTCCTCATTCTTTTTTTAACAATTGCATAATTCTGCATTATATTTATATACCATCTTTTACTTAACCAGTCTCAAATTAACGTATATTTAGGTTGTTGTCTTTTGCTAATACTGTGATGAGTCACCTTGTACATATGTCAGTTCCTATCTTTGTAAGTTTATTCATAATTTAAATTCCCAAGAGTAGACTTGCAGTGTCAAAGAATATTTGTAATTTTGAAGAATATTGTCACATTGCCATACATGAGATTTGTAACAGTTTATGGTCCCATTAACAATGGTTGAGAGTACTGTTTCCTTACTGGCCTGTCATTAGAGTATGCTAATGAATTTCTGGATTTTTGTCCATCTGTTAGGTGAAAATTGTATCTCAAAGTAGTTTTTATTTGCATATTTCTTATGAGTAACTTTAAGCTTTTTATATTTATTTTTATTTCCATGTATTACCAGTTCATACTTTTTGCCCATTTCTATTGAGTTCTGTTGTTAGGTTTTCTGATAAGAGGGTGTAGCCAGTATTTTTCCCAGTTTGACATTTGTTTTTTGATTTTGTATGTGTCTTTGTGTATGTGTATTGCCATGCAGAGGTTTTTTTTTATTTATATGGAATCAAATTCATCCAAGTTTCCTTTTATGAAAAAATGTTTTGAGTCAGAAAGACCTCTCTAGTCCTCCCAAGATGTAAGGAAGTTATATTTTCCTTAGCTGTTGGTTTCATTTTTTTCTATATATGAATTTTCCACCTCTTTTTGGAGTTTATTTTGGTTCACTGAGTAGATCCGACTTTACCTTTCTGCAGGTAGCTCCTGTTGTTCTGATAACATTTAATGATTGTATTTTCTCCAGATGATCAGAGCATACTCAGAATGTGTTTAATTAGAATATCCTTTAATGTTTTGAATCTGATGTGATAAACGAAGAAATGAGTAATAGAAAAGGTAATATTATCTATTTTTAGTTCCCTTCTTAGTTGAGTTACCAAACTTCTAATTATCTCTAGGTCCCCACAAGTTGAAAAGAACTCTTCCAAAACTTTTCTACTGCATTTACTAGAGTTTAGTGTAGGTTATTGTCTGGGTTTATCTATCAACATTATTTTTAATTGATGTCTGAGGTTGTTCATGCATACTTGTGTAATTAGTCTTCTGAATTCTCTTCCCCCAAGGACCTTAAGTAGTTAACTCGAGGGCAAACTTAGGTGGAAGAGATAGGATATTCTACTCTGGTTCAGTATAGCACTGACTGGTATTGCTGATAGTGATTTATAGTTGGATATGTCTCCTTTGTTAGCTATTAGGATTTCCAATGGTTTCTGCATATTCTGAATAATAATAAAAAGAGCCACGAGGTTTTATAAGCTGATCTCTATTCTAGTCCACATTATTTCAGGAGTGCTTTCTGTTGTTAAATATTTCACTCTGTCTTGTTAGGCTACTTTCTTCCCTATCTATTTATCTTCATATTTCCAAGTACGCAAACCTTTTCCTAATGCCAAAAAATTCACAGATATTTGTGATTTTCGTATATGGTAATTAAGAAAAGACATAACAAAAACGTATCATTTCTTGCAGTGAGACTGAAGTTGATACAGTATCAATCACAAAAAGCATCCACATACATTTTAAAAAAAATTCATGTTTGAATGTACAGGTTCATGTTTGAAGATACAGGGCCCAGGAAATTGTTACTTAATAGTCACTTCCTAGATCCTGCACACTAAATCATTTTAACTAAGCAGAATGGTATAAGAGAGACAGTCTCTTCTCATGCCGGAGCTGACTTGATAAGGAAGACAGCCATTATAGAGCATTTTAGACCTGTTAGGAGAGGAGAGGTAGGGGATCATGGTGTGATGGGTCACAGCTTAATCTAACCTGGTGTGAAGGAGCAGGCAAGACCAGCCCATAAGGTGACTTTTAAGCTGATCTCTGAAGTGGATCCATGAGACAGGACTGGAGGCAAGATAATCAAGTAGGAGGCAATTTCAGGACGTAGGCAAGAGCTAATGTGGATCTGAACTAGGGCAGAGGCTTTAGAGATAGGAATGAAGAGACTGATTTAAGATAGACTTAGGAATTCCTGTCTTGTTAATTGATGGATGTGGGTGTAGGCAAGAGATAAATTAAGAATAACTTGTTTTTCTAGGTGGAGAGTGATTCTGTTTCACAGAAATGGGAAATACAGGAGGAACAGGTTCTCAGATGGAAGACTAAATCACTTTTAAGCATATTGAGTTTGACACAAATCTCCAAATGGAGGTGGCCAGTGAGCATTCACGTTTGAGCCTCAAGACTCAGTTCTGAAATTGAGGATACCGACTGGGAAGCTGTTATCCTCATGCTGATAAACAAGGATATGAGAAGAGAGGTGATGATTTAGGAAGTGTGTGCAAAGGAAGAGCAGAGAGCTGAAGGAAGAGCTTTCGGGAACCTTAGCATTTAGGGGATGCAGAGACTCTCATTATGGCCGTTGGTTGGGCCGTTTCTCCCTTGAACTGCTATCACCCAGCCAAACCTGATCAGTCCTTCAGCAGTCGAATTAAAACCTGTCTTCATCGTGAAACCATTTCTGCCACTTTCTCTAGAATTTAGAAAAGGGGCACCTGGGTGGCTCATTGGGTGAAAGCTGCTGCCTTCCACTCAGGTCATGATCTCAGGGTTCTGGAATTGAGCCCCACATCTGGCTCTCTGCCCAGCAGGGAGCCTGCTTCCCTTCCCCTCTCTCTGCCTGCCTCTCTGCCTACTTGTGATCTCTGTCTGTCAAATGAATAAATTAAAAAAAAAAACAAAAAACAAAAAAAAAAACTTTAGATTTAGAAAAAAAAAAGCACTTATTGTTGATAGCATTTATTTTTAGTCAATCAAATACTACATATAATCCCAGATTTTTGGCTTGATTGACTGGTTCCTGATTGTTGAAAAATACTAATTGTGTGTGTGTGTGTGTGTGTGTGTGTGTACATTTTTGTATTCTGTCATTTAAATGGGTAGGTGTTCTTAGATAGTCATACTGAGCAACTACTATATGTCGATTAGTTACGTGTTAGATGTTAGAGATCAAGAAGTCTGACATAGTTCCTGATCCTAGGGTACCAGGAACTTAATGTGGAAAATAAGATAGCTGGGTAGATGTTTTAAGAATTCACGATTTCCTTTATTCTCTCCTCCCAGGTATAAGTCTGAACTAATCTGTTGCCAAGTTAACCTTATTTGTCCCCCAACCATTAGAGTGACATAAATTCACACATAGAAAAGCAGCAAAAAATCCTAAACAGATTTTTATTCATATTTGAAAATATTTGAAGTTATTCCTGTTATATACAACTTACCATAATTTTTTAATGTCACATTTCCCCACATTATCACAGGTTCTTCAGGAATATTTTTACCTGCTATATAAAAACATGTGGGTGAGTCAGAATTTACTTATTTTCATTGCCAGACATTTCATTTTTTTTATTCTTATAAATAGTGCTTAAATGAACATTCATATTTGTACATTGATGTTTTTATGCATTTAGGATTGTTTCCTTAGGGTTATTTCACAGATACGAAATTACTGGGCAAAAGAGTACAAACATTTCTGAGACTCATAATAAATACTGGCAATTGCTTTTCAGAAGAAGAAAAGGTTCTTGACTGTATTTGCACTAATATATGCGAGTACTTGCATCATTATCTTTTACTAATTTTGCTAATTTTCTGATTTCATGGGTGGAAAATGTGTCTGGTTTTAATGTGAACCTTTGAGTTTTAATGAAGATAAACATGTTAAAACTAATTGTATTTCTTCTTTTGATGGTCTGTCTTCTTTCTTCCCCCTTTAGTTCTAGTAACTAATTTAGTGAACAGTTGCACGTTCTTACTGTATCTTAATAGGCTTAGATCATGTCCTTAGCTTGTATGCTTTTCACGACAAGGATGTCTAGGTTTTTTAGTCTTGAAACTGTATTTAAATTTTCCCTTCTTCTCGCCGCCCCCTCCTTTTGCAACTGCGGTAAACTACCCATCACATAACATTTGCTGTCTTAACCAGTTTTAAGGGTACAGTTCAGTGGCACTGAATGCATTCACTTCGTTAGGTGACCGTCACCACCACCACCTGACCCTCTTGATCATTTTGATTAGTCCTGTGGCACACCACCACTGGCATCGAAATTTATCGGTGTTGTTTGGAGTGTTCTTACCTTATTCTTACACTTACATTATTATTCTTATTTTGGTCACTATTTCTGTGGTAATTTTGTGGAGATTCGTTGGTTTGTCTAGGCGTAGAAGCACACTGAATGCAGTAGCTGAGATTCCAGTGTTTGTTGGCTTTTGGGTTGTTACTAATAATTTAAGGTCCCTCATGGAAAGGTATGGCTTATTAGCATACATGTCAGTTTTCCCTAAGCTTAGTACAGTGTTCTACGGAGACAGTCGCGCATTCGCTACTTCGCACATATCACGCAGGGCCTCATGCAATATCTATATGGTTGGTGGTTCTTTCTCTTGACTGGATATGTCACTCAGAAATTTTTACTCATGAGGGTGGGGGCTGTGTGTCTATCCCTTCATGCTGGCAGAGGGCACAGGGAATACGAAGGCAATGTAGTGGGAGGAGCGTGACTTGTTCAAGGAACAGAAGGGAGGCCAGGGTGGCTGGGCACGAGCAGGCAGGTGGACAGAGATATGAGATGAGAGCTCAGAGGTGAGCTGGGGTCAGATACGGTAGGGTTCTGTGGTAGTTCAGTTCCTATGACCCTGTGACGAGAACTCTAGTGTAGAATCGTAATTGGACATGGGGTGAAGGGGGCAATACATTCTAATAGATGTTTATAAAGAGCTCATAGGGGCAGCTGGGAGAGAACTGGATTATAGAGGAAAAAGAGTAGAAGTGGGGTGATGTGTTGGAAAGCTGTTTCCGTTACCCGGATGGCACTGTTATGTGGATATTCTCTCTCTTTTTGACTAAATCCACATTGTCACCATCTGCAGCACAACTGAAGACAACTGGCCAGGTTTCCTCCACAGAAAAGTGAAACTTGCCAGAGCATAGGAGCTTCAGAGTGATGGGGTCATTAATATCATACTGTAACTAAGCTAACTAAGCCCAGGCTAAATATAGTCAACATGTGAGTCTCCAGAACCCACTGTCAACTATATTTGAACAGCTCTGTGAGGTTAAATGTGCTTTAATTATAAAGGACTTAGTGAATTCAAAAAGATGCTCATATGCCTATTATATATGAAGAACAGGAAGTACAGTCAATAGTACCGAAATAAAAAGCAAAACATCTGTCAGCTTCTTTTAAATGCAAGCACTGTTTTGTCACCATAATGCTTTTAATTTAATTCCTTCCCAAATCTATTATAACTTGAGGGTATAAATTAAATTTGAGAGCTTTATGCACATTTTTGGCCTTTAATATTTTTGTGTCCCAAGTTAAAGGTTGTGTCACTGCTCTGAGAAGCTGCCTCTGATTCCCTAAGCTTGGGAGAAGTCTCCTCTTCCGTGCTTTGAGTGTACCACCTACCTTCCTCTCTGCCTGGCATTTACTGTGCGGAATCCTAAGGCTCTGAGGACAGAGATCTTGGATCTTGGGGACAGGGAAGGCAAAGGCAGGGGGAAACTGGGGAGTCAAACTAGGAGAGATCTGAGGCAAGTGCGAAACTTCTGTGAAGTCCTGTGAATCTTCTATTTCATGCCACGTACAGTTTTAATATGAAATAGTATTGTAAATTGCCTAGCATTGAGAACAATTGTCGTTGCAGGGAGCCCTCCTCGTTGTTTCTGCTGTGGCTTCCTCTACTGGGGGCATCCTATTACCTTCTCCGGGGTGAGGAGTTCCAGTTCTATAGTATTTCGTAGACTTTAGATTCATTTTCTTTGTTGACTTTAGGGGATAACATCAGTATGTACATGATTAGGCTTTGTAAGGTTTTAGAAATAATACATTTATTTGGAATGTAAAATGTTGAAAGGAATTCAGGTCCTTAGTTCTTTGAGACAACGTGTACGCTGACTCTTTTCCTTCTTAGACCTGGCTGAGCTTGCTCTTGGGCTCCTTGCTGACTGTGACAGTGCCCTGCTCCAGTGGTCTATTTCTGCTGTTTTTGTTTCCTTGCTATTTACCTTCCTTCCCTCAAGCTAGGTGTGGGTATATAGGTCATCTCCTTTGTTCTGCTTCTTTCTGTCAACTTCTTGCTGAAGCATTTGCCAGTTCTTGAACTCTACAGTCTGCAGAGGACCCGAGTTCTTATCTTCAACCTTGCGTCTCTTTCCCATTGCCAATGGAGCTGACTAATGGCCTCAGATTTTGTTTGAATTCCTCCTAAGTGCATAGCTTCTATGCATGAGTGCCCTGGTGTTCCTGTCATCGAGGCTCCAGAGCTTAGTCACCTTGGCATCCACTTTCGTATGCCTCCCACACGCTTGTCCCCAAGTCCCCCTGCCTGGACCACAGCAGACACTGGCTTTATCTCTGATTCTCTTATCTCTTATTCTCTGATTCTGGTCTTGCTCCCCCCCCCCCGCCCTTTTTGCCTCCCATCCTTATTATCACCACCACAGCCCAGGTGACTACTGCTTCTTTGAACTATTGTGGGAGTCACCATGTGGATGGACCACCCAGCATCCAAGCCTACTTTCCTCCTTCCCAGTCATGCAGTTAGTCTCATTCAGATATTCCCTCTCAGTTCAGAAATCTTTAGTGGCTTCCTCTTGTTCTAGCCAATTACTGACTCATACTTTTAATAATAATATTTCAACATAGCCCCTTGCTCTTTCTTCCATAGCCTCTTTGCCTAGAATTCCCACTTCATTTTTCCCCCTGAAACTTACCTGTCCTTGGGCCACATTTTAAGTTCTGCCTGAGTAGACGTGATCTGCTTTTGGAAACTCAAAAGACTTTTTTTTTTTTTTTTTTTGGTGGCAGTTTTTTGCTCCCACCCATGCCCTACGTTAAACATTTCTTCGGGTCAGCAGGGCCAGAGTGGTTATAAGGAAGGGCTCTGGAGTTGCACTGCTTGAATTCACATCCCAGTTCCATCTGTTACGGCTCCTGCACTTTGAGCTGATTCCCTGACCTCTCTGAGCCTCATTTTTCCCATTTATGAATTGTGAGCAGTAATAGTAACCAGCTCCCGGGGCTGCTGTAAGGAATAAGTAAGTTAATACATGTTTAACACAGTGCCCAGTACTGTATAGATATTTGCTGTTATCATTACATGTTAAGAAAATGTTTATCCTATGCCATAAGCTTCTTAAAGGAGGAAAATTCTTGATTTCTCACTTGGAATGCCTACAGAATCTCTCATGGTACCTTATGTTTAGTAGACATTCAGGAATCATTTATTGAGTGAAATTGAAATTTATTGAGAAATCCAGTTGTCTAATAACAGCTACTTTTGGTTTTGAAATAAGGCTGTTCGAACTTGTACAGAGAGGTTTCAGCAGCCATAAAGTGAGGTCACAGAGTTTTTCCAGGATAATTTTATAGCAGAGTATACGGTTTCCTTGTTTAATTATATGGTTTGGAAAAAAAAAACCAACTATGTAGTTTTAAAATATATATTTTAAACAAAATTATATGAAGATGATGAAATAGCAAAACTTTGAACACTTAAATACTTAAAACATAAGCTCTGGTGTTTTAAATTAAAAAAATACCTTACAAAATTAAAAAAAAAAAAAACCCACAAAACTGAAGAATTATATTGGGCAACAGTTTGCATGCAATAGAGACAACCTTCCAAGTGAAAGCCTCCCAGAGTAGAATCAGTTATGTGTAGTTTTCTTTCAAGAGTACTGGTTTTGGTCTCCATTCTGGGATTTTTAACTTATATTTACATTTGGCTTTTATAGCATAATATTGAATAGGGTTTTGGAGTAACTTCTTGGATTGAATAAGAGATGTCTAGGACTAATGTTTGCTCTTGGTCTTGTATGTTAAATTTTAATACATTGGAATTGTGGTAATGACGTTTTAAGCTTAAATATTTAACATTCCATCAGGTAGTTTAATTTATATGGTTTTAAAGAAATGGTAAACATTATCTTTTAAGTAGACGTTTAATTTAGTTTTATCAAACTGCTTGAGACTTTTAATAGGCACTTAAACATAGCTCTAAAATTAGACCACAGGTGAAATGTAGAATGATGTTTGCTTTTGATGGGGAAAAAGGCAAGAAATATCCATTAAATATGGGCTTAACTTTTCTGGCTTCACAAGGAGAAAAGTGAAATCTTTACCAATAAACAGAAGCCTGGCTAATTGCCCTAAGAAAGTAAAAGTATTTTTCAGACTTTAATATTTTATTCTATTTGGTGATATCAAGTGAAGTAGTATTTTCTTCTGTAGGCTTACAGGGACTTTGAAGCATTGGACAAAGAACTGCTAGAAGTTCAAGTTCCCACTGAGTAATTATTGCTTGTAATAAAGTCTTAGGAAGATTACCTTGCATACTTAACAAAGAGTTAAGAATGAAATTTCCATCTTTTTATGTAAATATACTCTGTTTAATTAATGTCTCCTGATTTTGTTGTGAATTTATTTAAAATATTAAGGTATTCTAAGTATTGCTAGTCAAAATAAAATATGTTCAAGGATCTATAAAATTAGGTTTTGTAATGGATCAGTGTTTAAGTAAAAGGAGGAAAGGTATCAAGTAATTGTAATGAAATATTCACCAGCTGTAGAATGTCCTGCTCATCCACTTGCCAAGTCTTACCTTTGTTACTGTTTCATTTGTCTTTATAACCTTAGGGTAGAAACACTGGGAGATGGTGCCGTAAACATCTCTGTTCTCTCTGCTTTAGAGTTGAAAATACTGGAAGGTTTTTATATTCTGGGTCACACACCCCTCCTCTCCCCAGCCCCCAATTTGAAGAAAATTCTTGGGCAAGTAGAGGATTTACAAATTTATTAGCAATGGTAATATGATAATTCAAGTTTTCCTATGTATGGCATCCTTCAGTTGTGGTGGAAATAATTTATTTTCCTTTCTCTTCTGCCATGTTAAACTTTAATTTAGGTTTGTACATTCCAAAAGAGAGCCCCAGCAGATTACTAGAGATTTTGTGTTTAATTAGATCACCTTTCTGCCCTCTGCTGTTTTCTGTGTACTTGAGGGTATCTGCCTGGGAATATTAGAAACTATCAAGAGGAATAGAATTGCTGAAACAGCAACCTTCATAATTATATAAAGAGTTGAAAATTGTTGATTGTAGATATGTCTATGCTATGTCAATCTTGTCCATATATTAATGTTCAAACTTCATTATGTTCCATATGCACATATTAGTTTGTCTGTAATGATTGATGACTATAGGTTTTGGCTCCAGCCAGGCTTATATCAAGTAACTTGGTCTCACCCAAATTCACTCTTTGCTTCTTAATTTCTTATGGCTATTATCAATTGCAGTGATCAACTGAAGATTCTGTGTGTGTATGTGTGTGTGTGTGTGTGTGTGTTTGTGTGCTTAGTGCTATGGGAATACAAGGAAAGTTTGTTGCAGTCCTTATTTTTTAAGATTTTATTTTATTTATTTATTTGACAGAGAGATCATAAGTAGGCAGAGAGGCAGTCAGAGAGAGAAGGGGAAGTAGGCTCCCTGCTGAGCATATAGCCTGATGCGGGGCTTGATTCCAGGACCCTGAGATCATGACCTGAGCTGAAGGCATAGACTTATTCCACTGAGCCACCCAGGTGCCCCATGTTGCGGTCATTATTTAAAATAGCTTTCGGTTTTGTTTTGAAGAAAATATATGCATGCAAAATAGTTACAAAAAAGTGAATCCTTAAGGAGAAGTTCACAGGCATGGTCTACACATGGAGGATGAGCTAAATGGATTCAGAGCAACAGGGTTGGACTTAGTGAATTAGTAAGGACTCCGGAGGTAGGCACCCTGGATTTGAATCCTTGTTCTCCCACTTACTAGCTCTGTAAACTTGATCAAGTAACTCCATTTCTGCCTGTTTCTTCAAATGTCAAATGCAGACACTATTATAACTTACCTACTGGGGTTGTTGACTTGTGGCCTTTCTTAACTGGGGTTTCTTGAGAAAACTCAGCCCTAATGACATAAGGCATCTATTTTAAGTAATGACTTCTCTTTTGTGCGTCTGGAATGGCAGTAGTTATGAACCATCCTTGGGAGATTTGTGAAAACAGCCACTAAGATAATTTTCTGTCTGCAGTGGTTCCAGTTAAGAACCCTGACTGAGGACTGAATGAGTTAACATATAATAAATCATGTGGGGCAGGGCTTGCAAAGTGTTAGCTGTTTATTGTTGGTTTCTGAACGAGAGTGGTAAACAGTTTTTCAGGCTGGGAGAAGTTAAACTTTATTTGAGAGAGTTTTCCATCTCAAACAGGTATATAGTTACTTTGTATCTCTAGGACCAAAATGGGACCTGGAATATCTGCAACTTAGTCATGAATCAGAAAAGCACGGAACATTTGAAAGTAATGGTTCTACATAAACAACAACAACAACAACAACAAAACAAAAAACCCAGAAAACAAAAGAACCTTCTTATATCTGTATCAAAGTCATACAAATTTACAACTATATTGAGACAATGAAAGAGACATAACAATTCTTAGTGAGCAAGAGATGGCGAATGGACATTTACCATGTACCAAAAAGGTAAATTGACACATCTTTCTTTTTATGGTTACAGTTTTGTGTAGCTGTTGCCTCTAAAGGCAAGCTGGAGAGAGACATTTACTTCATTTGGTCTATAGTGCCATACAGTTTTAGGTAGGTGAAGTACTAAAACTTGGCTGCTGAGTATAAAGATCATTGGTAATATTGGGAGAGAGCCATTTCAGTGGAGTGTCACCCCCCAATGCATGTGTTAGTACTCGTTCTCTCTCACAGTTTCAGGATGTATTTGTAAATGTATATGCCTTCGATACAGTTTATACGCTTATCAAGGAGTTGTTTGTTACTGTTTTTACTACAGTAGACTCCTGAATCGCCCTCTTGCATTTAGAGTTCCTATTATCCAGCATATCATGTGGGTGATTATTTTCTGTCATCTGTTCCACTTGACTCCTGCTAGTACACTCACCCCTTCCTCAGCCTCTGGGACCAAGTCAGACTATAGGGAGGATTTACAGGGTTCCATTTCAATATTGCGGGATTCAGCAGGAGAGACAGTGCAAATCTGACAATTGTTCAGTATTTGTAATTGGTATACTGTTTTGTTCCAATCATTGGTTCCCCACCTCACACTCTGATTCAGGAGCCTAGAACATGCTATTTCTCTTTGCGGAGTGCTTGCTTTGATAAGTCTAAGCCTTGTTAAGTCCCTGGGACTCAGAGACTGAGTCTTTCTGATGTGTGCCATTGACAGTGCCCTATTGGGGCAGCTGCTAATGTATGGTGACATTTCCTGATATCAACCACTTGCCCAGTTGTTCCCTGTTGCCTCTCAGGGTTTTATCTGTTTTTCTTTACCCACTAAATTTTCCATACCACCTACTGTTGGTTCACCACCTTCCAGTTTCTAATTCCAAATCCCTCTCTTTTATTGCACCTCAGAAACCTCTGGCAGTGCCCAAAAAATGACAGTGGCTGAGAGTAAAATGTTCTTTATAAAATGTCCGCAGTGAAGGAAGGAGCCAGCCGAGTGGATACCATTAACTGTATGAGATACAGCAAATCCATGGGAAAAGTTTGACAAAGTTTTAGCATTAAGAACCCAGATGGAAGACTTTTTTCTTTCTTTTGCTTGAGATTATAATTTAGAAATTTTTAAGATGGGCCATTGGGAAGAGTGAAGGAATTTAATTGATTGGCTCTATCATCTCTGAAATTTAGATAGAGATGTGACTTGTTGATAGTGAGATAAATTATAGCGGCTCTAAGAGAATGAAAAAATATATATATAGTGGTTTATGTGTGGAATGGATATGTCGTCAACCAAGAATGAACATAAGGATTGTTGAATAGCTATGGAATAAGTCTGATTATGTCTGGCTTCTGTAACATTTGGGAGCCCAGAAGCAGACTGGCTAATAATTAGTTAAGTGCATATATGGGATTTTTAAAGGATATATTCCAGAAGAGGTTAAAGATAGCTTACAAAAATATATACATTGAGACGAAATAAAATTAAAGATATATTGTGGCAAAGGAGAGAGGTTGAGAAGGGTAAGATGGAGCCCAGAATGAGAATAATACCCAGACTCTACTAAGGAAGTCTAGAAGTGGGCCATAAATTCACTGAGAGCTTTCTAGCAGCCAGTGTAGAGATGGAAATAGTAATTGCAGATTCTAGCCCTGTAAGACCTAAAACAAATGAGTTAATTAGGCAAAGTGCAAGGATTGTTGGCACTGTGAAAATATTTGCCTGAGGTCTTTTCTGTGAATTTATAAACTTAATGAAAATGGAGAACATGCTTTGGGTCAGCAGAAATAGCCCTAGGAAAAATCAGTCTTGACTATAAGAAAAATAAGTTAATAATGGTGCTTCATTTTTTTAGGTGTTGGGAATCTATAGATGTTATTATGTGGGCAGAATTAGACTGGATTAAAACAGAATAAAAACTACCCTGTGAACAGTGAAAACACATGACTATAGTTTGTCATTCAGGCACTATTTTATAGGAAATATTTATAAATTTTAGATATTTCAGAATCATCAAGGCAGTCTAGAGATATATTCCCACTTACCTGGGTTTATCTGGGTCTATTCAAATTTAGATCATCAAAGCATTCTCTGATATCAGGTGTTTTCAGCAGGAACAATTGAACAATTCTTTCAAATTTCAATTTTCTCTGAAAAAATTCTGAAAGAATCTGGTTTCTAGCACATTATCTAATATCAACCAAACCAAATGCTTTCATGAGCCTAAGAACTCAGGGTAGTGTGACTAAGGGAATTGATAGGAAGTGGTATAGGAGTGAGCAGAACTGTATGTCTGAAGGCCAAGATTGATTGTGTATTTCCAGTGAGGGAGAGAACAGTTAGCTAAATTTTTATATATAGGTTTTCATCTCAAAACTAATTAAGGGATTTTTACCTTGTCTATAGTCTTTACTTAATAAAAAAAGAAAATTTATATTTCTTTAAATTGACTTAGAGTAAGAAGGATTAGAAAATATTCTTTCATGCATTAAATGCATTAATCAAGAAGCTCTTGTTTAATTAGTGTGAGGATGGATTACTTAACAGAAATATTGCACAAATTGCTAATTATTCTGTCAGATATTGGCCAACCATGAAGACTAATAATGATCAAGTATCAAAAGGTTGAGCAAATCTATGAATTGTTTGTTTGATTTGAGCAAATGGCTGAACTGAACATTTGCTGAGAGAGGTACTTGAGGTATAAATATGGTGAAATCATGGCCCCTGCTGTCAGGATCTACTAGGGGATTATCTAGTCTATAGGGAAGTAAGCCAATTACACTACAGTGTGGTAAGTTCTTTGATAAGTGCTTATTTTATGTGAAAGTAGTCAATTGGGAGCTGGGGAATAACCCTTATAGAGGATGAGACATTTAGTTGAATCTTTGAGGGAAGTTACTCACTTGGAAAAGTATTTCCCAGTTAGAGGTACAGAGCTCTTAAACAATATAGATCTTTGAAGTAGAAGAGTATGCAATATGTAATTGGAGGAGAGACAGGGAATGAATGACAGGTGATGAGACCAGAGGTAGGAAGGACAAAACAGGACTTTTTTTGTGCTAGGATAAGGTACTTCACTTTATCTGAAAAGCCATATGGAGACATGGAAGGATTTTGAGCAGAAAAATTGATTAGATGTGCATTTTGGAAGGACGGATCTGGCAGCAATTCAGTGAACAGGTTAATGGGGAACAATATTGTTGGCAACTAGATTACCTGGGACACTGTTGTAATTAGCAGGTAAGAAGCGACAGACCTGAATTAAGGCAGGAACAGTGGCAAGGAAAAGGAGGAGGAGAGAGTCACACTTTGAAATGGAGGCAGAACCTGCTTTGACTCATTGCCATATGGGATGTGAGAAGCGATGGAAAAAATGGGATTGAGTGTAGTTTTGGCTCTCTAATTCAGGTCACAGGTTTTGTTTTGTTTTGATTTTAAATTGAGGTGGAATTCATTTTAACATAAACAGACATAAATTACCCATTTTAACGGGTCCAATTCAGTGGTATTTAGTACATTCACAGTGTTGTGTAACCACCACTTTTATCACATTCCAAAACATTTTCATCACTCCAAAAGAAAACTCCATACCCATTATGCAGTAACTGCTCATTTGGCCTTGCCCCAGCCCCTGGCAACCACCAATCTGCTTTCTGTTTCTCTGGATTTACCTATTCTGAGTATTTCCTGCACGTGGCAGCGTACTACATGTAACCTCTTTAGCCTGACTTCTTGTACTTAGCATAACGATTCCCAGCTTGCTTCATGTATACTGCTGAATAATGTTCCATGCGTGTGTATTGAGTACATTTTGCTAATTCATCTGTTAAGGGACATTTGAGTTGTTTCTACCTTTCCTGACGAGTGCTGCTATGAATTATTTGGGTACAAACATTTGTTTGAGTTACCGGTTTCTGTGCTTTTGGACACATACGTAAGAGTGGAATTGCTGGATCATATGGCAATTCCATGTTTGATGTTTCTGAGAACCCACCAAACTATGCTCCCCAGAGGCTGTACCGTTTTACATTCCCGCCAGCAATGTAGGAGTTCTGATTTCTCCACACCCTTACCAATACTTGTTTTCTGTGTTTTTAATTATAGCCATCCTACTGGGTATGAGGTGGTAGCTTATTGTGGTTTTGATTTGTATTTCCCTAATGCTTAATGATTAATGATGTTAAGCATCTCTGATGTGCTTTGTTAGCTATTTGTGAATTTTTTTTTTTTTAAGATTTTGTTTGTTTATTTGAGAGCAAGGAGAGAGCACAAGCAGTGGTGGGGGACAGAGGGAAAAGGAGAAGCAGACTCCCCACTGAGCAGGGAGACTGATGCGGGGCTGAGATCATGACCTGAGCTGAAGGCTGACTCCGAACCGACTGAACCACTCAGGTGCCCCTATTTGTGTATCTTCTTCTTCTTCTTCTTTTTTTTTTTTTTTAAAGATTTTATTTATTTGACAGAGAGAGATCACAAGTAGACAAAGAGGCAGGCAGAGAGAGAGAGAGAGAGAGTGGAGGAAGCAGGCCCCCTGCTGAGCAGAGAGCCTGATGCGGGACTTGATCCCAGAACCCTGAGATCATGACCTGAGCTGAAGGCAGAGGCGTAACCCACTGAGCCACCCAGGCGCCCCTTGTGTATCTTCTTAATTCCGCTTTTAGGTATATACCCCAAGGGCCCATAAGCTATATCCTAGACCATTATCAGATACATGTTTTGCAAATATTTTCTTCCGTCTGTAGGTTCCCTTTTCATTTTCTTGATAATGCCCTTAGATTCATAAAATTTTTAATTTTGATGAAGTCCAGTTTATGTCTTCTTCTGTTGCTTATGCTTTTGGGGTTGTGTCTGTGAAACTCCAAGGTCATGAAAATTTACTTTGTGTTTTGCTCTAAGGATTTTGTAGTTTTGGCTCTTCTGTCTTAATCGTTGGTCTCTTGTGAGTTTGTATATGGTGCGAGGAGGAGTCTACATCCTTCTTTTGCATGGGGATGTCCAGTGGTTCCAACACCGTTTGTTGAAGGGACTACTCTTTTTCTCTTGAATGGTCTTGGCACCCCTCTCTGAAATCAACTGGCCATAGTTGTATGGGCTTATTTTGGGATCTTTGCCCTTGGTGATCTCTGAAGCATCTGTTTCTTTAGCTTGTGGTCAGCTAGTATTTTGGCAGAGGTTTCCTTGAATACCTGGAGCTCCCTACCCCACCTCCCCCTTGCCCCAGACAACCCCAGTTTTCTCAGTCTTTGCATATTGACTCTGTTGGGACACTCCTTCATGCTTAGCAAGGCTATTTACATGCTCCCTTAACTTTCTCTTCCTGCTTGTACTGAGTCTCCAGTCAGTCAGGGGTCAAAATTTAGGGTCTTCTTACATCCTGCGCTGGGCATACACTTTGGCATTCTGAATTCCCCGGTTTATATGATAGCTTTTTAATTTATTAATTTTCCAAAGAATCTCTCTCTCCAGTTTTCTGCATATCTCTACCTTCAGAGGACAGTGGGGGATTCATTTGCCTTTTGGTGTTCTCGAGGCATGACCCGTGCTTAGACACTTCTCCCACACTGAGAGAGTCTGAGTCAGGTGAAGGAAAGGCAAGCACCTTATCAGTCCTTCAGGTTGTGAGAAAGTTGGTAAGTCACTTGATGAATTACCACAAAATAATGGATATGTAACCTTCAACCAGATTTTTAAAAAAACAAGAGCATTCCTAGCATTCTAGAATCCCCTCTCAAACTACCTCCTAATTACTACTCTCATTCCTTTCCCTAAAGGTACCTTATTCTACAGACTTATAACAATATCACTTTTGTTCATTCTGAACTTTGTATAAATGAAAATATATATTTTATGTTCTTTTTTTTTCTTTTGCTCAGTATTTTTGAGATTTATTCATGTTGAGTTTAATAGGAGTTTGTTCGGTTTCATAGCTATATAGTATTTCACTGTAGAACATTATATTTTTCTACTGATAGACATTTGGGTTGTTTCCACTTTGGAGACTCTTATGAATAATGCAGCTGTGACTATTCTTGTGTAAGTCTTTTGATGCACATATGTTTGCATTTCTGTTGAGTATATTCCTAGAAATAAGACTGCTTTAAAAAAAAAAAAAAAGATTGCTGGTTGGTTTGTGTCTGTTCATCTTTAGTAGATAATCCCACAGCCCACCCAACACTGAGATTTATTTATTTATTTTTGTAAGAGAGGGAAAAGGAGGAGATGAGCAGAGGGAGAGGGAGAGAGAGAACTTAAGCACGTTCCACATCCAGTCCTGGATCATGACCTGAGTGGAAATCAAGAGCTGGACGTTTAACTGACTGAGCCACCCAGACACCCCACCCATCACTTAGATGTTTAAACCCACTTGTCAGTCTTTCTAATTTTAGCCATCTTGGTAGATGTGTAGTATACCTCATTGTGGTTTTATATTGCATTTCCCTTATTACTATGGAGATTGAACATAGATAGGTTATTTGGATGTATTATTTTGTAAAATGCTTGTTCATGTTTCTTACCCACTTTTCTATTGGGTTGATCTTTTCTTATTGGTTTTAGGAGTTCTTTAAATGTTCCTGAAATGAGCTCTTTGATATGTTACAAATATCCCCTCTCACAGTGTGATTATCTTTCCATTCTTTTATTCATCTCTTTTAATGAACATAAATTCCAATTTTGATGTAGTTTAGCTTGTTAATCTTTTCTTTATAGTTAATGCTTTTGTGTCTTGTTTAAGAAATTTTTGCCCAGGGCGCCTGGGTGGCTCAGTGGGTTAAGCCGCTGCCTTCGGCTCAGGTCATGATCTCAGGGTCCTGGGATCGAGTCCCGTGTCGGGCTCTCTGCTCGGCAGGGAGCCTGCTTCCTTCTCTCTCTCTCTCTGCCTGCCTCTCAGTGTACTTGTAATTTCTCTCTGTCAAATAAATAAATAAAATCTTTAAAAAAAAAAAAGAAATTTTTGCCCATTCCCAAGATACTCCTGTTATTTTTTAGAAATTGTTTTACCTTTCACATTTAGAGCTACAGTCCATCTGATTTGATTTTTTTTCTATGGTGTAAAATAGGGATCAGGAGTAATTTTTTTCCCTGAAGGGGCAGTTAATGGCTTAGCATAATATTTGAGAAGACCATCCTGTCTCTTGTTTGTAGTGCTGAAGAATTTTTTTGTTGTTAGGATCTCATTGACATATAATGTTATTTTAATTTTAGGTGTATAACATAATGATTTGACCTATGTATATAGTACAAAATAATCACTATAATAAGTCTAGTTAACAGCCATCACCACATATAATTGCAGTGTTTTTTCCTATGATGAGAACTTCTGCAATTTACTCTCTTAGAAAATTGTCAAATATACAATATTATTAACTACAGTTATCATGCTGTACATTATATCCCCAGGACTTATTTATTTTATAACTAGAAGTTTATACTTTTTGACCCCCTTCATCCATCTAATGCTTCCTTTTCTCCTTGCCAGCCTCTGGTTACCACTAATTTTTTTTTTTAATCTATCAGTTTAGTTGTTTTTATTTCATTTTTTTTTGTTAGATTACACATTAAGTGAGAGCATGTGGCATCTGTTTTTATCTCTTTGGCTTATTTCACTTAGCATAATGACTGCAAGTTTTATTCATGTTATTGCAGTTAGCAGAATTTCCTTTCTTTTTTTAAATGGCTGAGTGTGTGTGTGTGTGTGTGTGTGTGTGTGTGTGTGTGTGTATGAAAACAAATCACATTTTCTTTACCTGTTTATCCACCAACAGATGCATAGATAGGTTCCTTCCATATTTTGGCTGTCATGAATAATGCTGTAATGAACATGGAAGTGCAGATATCTTTTCAAGTTGATATTTCCATTTTCTTCAGATAAATAGCCAGCAATGAAATTGATGGATCATAAGGTAGTTTTAGTTTTAATTTTTTGAGGAACCTCCATACTGCTTTCCATATTGGCTGTATTGGTTTACATTTCTACCAACAGTACACAAAGATTCCCTTTCTCTACATCCTGAACAACACTTGCTCTTTCTTGTCTTTTCTTGTCTTTTTGATAATAGCCATTCTTACATGTGTGAGGTGATATCTCATTGTGCTTTTGATTGAATTTTCATGGTCATTAGTAATGTTGAGCATCTTTTCATGTACTTGTGGGCCATCTGTATGTCTTTAAAAAATGTTTAGATCCTCTGCCCATTTTTTGATTGGATCATTTGTGTTTTTGCTCTTGAGTAGTATGAGTTCTTTATATATTTTGGAAGTTAACCCCTTGTCACATACATGATTTGCAAATATTTTTTTCCATTCTGTATGTTGCCTTTTCATTTTCTTGATCAAGGTTTCCTTTGTGGTTTGCTGTAGTCCCACTTGTGATTATTGTTTTTGATGCTCTTGCTTCTGGTGTCAAATCCAGAAGATCATCACCAAGACCAGCATTAAGGAGTTTACTGCCTGTGTTATCTTCCTGGAGTTTCATAGTTTCAGGTTTTAAATTCAAGTCTAATCCGTTTTGAGTTACTTTTTGTGTCTGGTTTAAACTAGTAGTCCAGTTTCATTCTTTTGCATGTACCTGTCCAGTTTTCCGAATCCAGAGACTGTCCTTTTCCCATTGTATATTCTTGGCTCCTTTGTTGTAAATTAATTGACCATACATGCATGGTTCATTTCTGGGAGTCTCTGGTTTTTTATTTGCCATTTTTGTTATTTTTATTTAAATTAAAAAAAATCCGAGTGTAGTTTACACACAATATTATAGTAGTTTCAGGTGTATAACAGAGTGATTTCACAAGTTTATACATTATGCTATGCTCACCACAAGTGTAGCCACCACCTGTCACCATACAATGCTATTACATTATCATTGACTGTATTCCTACACTGTGCCTTTCATTCCCATGATTCATTCTATAATGGAAGCCTATGTCTCCCATTCCCTTTCACCCATTTCGGCTCTTTGTTCTGTTCCACTGATCTGTATATCTCATTTTATGCCAATATCATATGTTGCAATTTACTCACTATAATTGTTTTGATCACTATAGCTTTATAATATAGTTTGAAATCAGGAAGCATATTGTTTTTTCCACCTTTTTTGTTCTCAAGAGTGCTTTAGCTATTCTGGGTCTTTTGTGGTTCCATAAAAATTTTAGGACTTTTGTTCTATTTCAGTGAGAAAAATGTCATTGTAATTTTGATAGATATTGCATTGAATCTATAGATTGCTTTGGGTAGTATGGCATTTTAACAATAATTTTTCTAATCCCTGGGCCTGATTATCTGCCCATTTATTTGTGTTGTCTTCAGTTTCTTTCATCAGTGTCTTATAGTTTTAAGTGTACAGGTCTTTGACCTCCTGGTTAAATTTATTCCTAGGTATTTTTTCTTTTTGATGTATATGTATTTTTCTCTTTTTGATAGTTTGTTATTTTGTATAGAAATTTAACAGATTTTCATAGATTGATTTTATATCTTCCAACTTCACTGAATTTGTTGATTAATTCTGACAGTTTTTTGATGTCCCCTTTAGGATTTTCTGTATAAAATATAATGTCATCTAAAATGGTGATAATTTTACTTCTTCCTTTTTAAAAAAAAAAAAAAGATTTTATTTATTTGACAGAGAGATCACAAGTAGGCAGAGAGGCAGGCAGAGAGAGAGGGGGAAGCGGGCTACCTGCCAAACAGAGAGCCCAATGCAGGGCTTGACCCCAGGACCCTGACATCGTGACCTGAGCTGAAGGCAGAGGCTTAACCCACTGAGCCACCTACTTCTTCCTTTCTTATTTGGAAAAGCTCTCAGTTTTTCTTTGTTGAGTATGATGTTAGCTGTGGGCCTTTAATATTCTGAGGTATGTTCTTTTGATACCCACTTTGTTGAGAGTTTTTAATCATAAATGGGTGTTGAGTCTTGTCAATGCTTTTTCTGCATCTATGGATATAACATAGTTTTTATGCTTTATTTTATTAAATGTGGTGTATCACTTTGATTGATTTGTGGATATCAACCATCCAGGCATCCCTGGAATAAATCCTGCTTGATCATAGTGTATAATCCTTTTAATGTATTTTTGGGGTGCCTGAGTGGCTCAGTCAAAGTCTCTGCCTTTGGCTCAGGTCATGCATGATCCCAGGGTCCTGGGATTGAGCCCCACGTTGGGCTCCTTGCTCAGTGGGGACTCTGATTCTCCCTTTCCCTCTGCTGCCCACTCGTGCTCTCCCTCTTTTATTTTTTAAATAAATAAACAATTTATTTATTTTTTTAAAAATGTTTTATTTATTTATTTGACAGCACAAGCAGGGAGAGTGACAGGCAGAGGGAGAGGTATCTCTGCTCAGCAGAGAGCCTGATATGGGACTCTAACCCAGGACCCTGGAATCATGGCCTGAACCACTCAGGCACCCTAAATAAAATTAAAAAAAGAAAAAGAAAATTATGTTTTCTACATGTTGATATGTTTAGAATTATTAGCCACCTTGCTAAAACTTGTTACGGAGTCTAAAATTCTCTTTATATTGTGGATCATTTGGCTAAGCGTCCTGCTCTTGGTTTCAGCTCAGGTCGTGATCTCAGGGTCCTCAGATAGAGCCCTGTGGTGGCTCTATGCTAAGATTGCTCTCTCCATCTCCTTCCCTCCCTCCACTTGTGTGCACTTTCTCTAAATAAATAAAATCTTCAAAATTTTCTGTATATTTTTCTGTGTAGGCAATCATATTATCTGGGATTAATAATAGCTTTCTTTCTTCCTTTCTAGTCAATATTTATTTTGTCTATGTTTTTGTTTAGTAGAAACATGAGCAACATGTAATTTTAAATTTTTGAGTCATATTAAATATAAAGATACAAGTGAAGCTGATTTTAATAATATACTTTATTTTATTTAACCCAATATTGTTATTTCAGCATGTTTATCAGTATAAAAATTATTAATGAGATATTTTACCTTTTTTTACTTTTTTTGGTACTAAGTCTTCACAGGCTGGTATGCATTTCTCATTTACAGTACATGTCAATTTGTTCTAGTTATATTTCAAGTGCTCGTGGCCACCTGTGGCTAGTGGCCACCGAATTAGACAATGTAGGACTAGAATTTCCAGGAGGATGCTAATATTGGGTGTATTTATCTTGTTCCTAATTTGAAACATGCTTCTGACATTTCACCACTAAGAAGGCTGTGTTCTCTAGGTTTTGGCAGATGTCTTTCATGGGAGAAGAGAAATTTTGTATTTTTAGTTTACTAAGTTTCATTATTAGTAATTTATATTGAATTTTGTTAAACATTTTTAAAATATTTCTTGAGTTGATTTTTTTTCCTTTTAATCTGTTAAGACGATAAGTAAAATGTAAAGATTTTCTGATGGTAAACCACTCTTAAATTTCTAGGATAACTTAAGGTGGTTGTGATGCTTTTTTATTTATAACTAGATTTATTTTATTTTTGTCGGTTTGCTTTTATGGATTCTTGCACTGTTCATAAAAGACCATGAGAGAATTTGTCTTTTGGACTGTATTTATACGTATATCTCTATGTCCCTATCTATCTATATAAGATCTCTATAAGCATTTTTATGAGAGTGTTATCTTCTGTTTCTTGGCTGTTAGGTAGAACTTTACATGTAAAACCTAGATCTGGTGTTTCTAAGTGTTGCCTTAAGGTTAATAGTATTCTATTTTAGTTTTTTTCTGTATTTATGATCTCCCTTTCTGGATATTGTTTATATTGCATCCCATTGTCTTCATTAATCTTTTCAGAGTTCTACCTATTTTATTTTTCTTTTCAAAGAGTCAAATTTAGCTTTGAGTTTTTTTTTCTCATTTTGAATTTCATTAACTTTTGCTTTTACATTTATTATCTCCTTCTCTTTGCATTTGTAGGTTCATTCTAGTTCCAATCCTGTCATATTAAGTTGAAATTTTAGCTCACCGATTTTCAGATTTTCTTCTGTAATGTTGTAAACATTTAAGGCTCTAAAATTCCTTCCACGTTATTACTTTGGCAGCATGTCTTACAAGTCTGCATTTTCTTTTCATTTTATGTGTTTTAAGTTTCCATTTTGATTTTGTTTTTGACCCACAAATTATTTGAATGTGTCTTTTGAAGTCATCAAATATAGGTGTTTTTACATTTTATCATTTTTGAGTGAATTCTACATTAATGAATTGCATAGTGATCTGCTAACTTGGTTATGATACTGATTCTTGGAAATTGATTTACTCTTCTTTTATGGTTTGGCACATGAACACTTTAGTTGTTTCATGTATGATTGTAGAGCATGTCTGTTCTTTTAACTTTAAAGTTGAGTATTGTCTTCATGTCCATTAAGGTTTTAAATTTGTTTAGATCAATAGTATCTAACTAATTTTATTGGCTTGACCCAACCATATTAGAGAAAGGTGATTAACACTTTCTCCCTTATAGTTCTATCAAAATTTGCTGTATTTATTTATATGTATTAAGTGCATACAAGTTTAGAATTGCTGGTGTATTGAAGCTGTTAGGTCGTGACTCTCTTTGACCCTAGCAATGCCTTTTACCTAGTTCTCTTTTGTCTTATTTTAACAAGGTTATTCTACCTATCTTCAGTTGGTATTGCTAATATCTTTTTTCCCATTTTCTGTCTTTTAGCATTTTCATTTCCTTTTCTTTTAGGATGTCTCTTATAAATAATGTATAGCAGGATTTGTGTCAGAGGAGGGACATTCCTGTTTTATCCCCTTTTTTTATTTGGGACCTATATATTCTTCTTGTGTTCTTTTAATCAACTTAACAAAATTTAAGGTTAATCAATATCTTAAAATCATCATTTCTAGAAAAGGTACAAAATCCTTACCATATTTTATTTTTTAAAAAGATACTCATTCATTCATTCATTCATGAGAGGCAGAGGAAGAATCAGGCTACCTGCAGAGCCTGTCGGACTTGAACCCAGGACCCCGGAATCATGACCCAAGCCAAAGGCAGACACTCAATCAACTGAGCCACCCAGGCACCCTCCTTACCACATTTTAACGCTAACTGCCACCTTCCCCACTCCCCATGATTTACATATTGTTGTCCATAATTTTAACTTCATTTTAAAATAATTCACAAATTTGACATTATTTTCTATAGACAATGTTTAGCTTTAATTACATATTTATCTACTTCTTTATTTACTCTTCTTTCTTATAGCTCAGACCGTCTGAATGGAACATTTTTCTTTTTCCTAAAGAATGCTTTTTGGAAGTTCCATTGATGAATGTTAAATGGTGGTTAACTTATTTTCTGCTTTTCTGAACTTGCCTTTATTTTACTCTAGTTCTTGAAATGTCTGGATACCCAATTACAGGTTGAAAGTTATCCTGGTCATCGTTTTTTTCCTGCAAAAGCAGAATATTTTTGAAATGTCTTTCTAGTGAAAAACATAATCAGGATTCTAATATTTATTATGTGCAGGCTTAATGAAAATAATCTTACTAAGAAGTCTCTTAACATTGTACAAAATTTATATTAGGTTACTGGTAGAATTGCTATACATTTAAAAGTGGAAATATGATTAGATGAACTTACCATACATATGTGTGGTAATTGCCCTTGGGTTTGTGGATAGAGTCACTATTTATAGTGCCTGTTACTGTTTATGGCCTGGAATTTTGTTTGCTTATACTAAGCACTGGTTTTTCTAAAACTCATACTTTATTAGTCTTGGTGGTAAGAGGGTAGTCTGTTTGTATTTGTCTTTTAACATCTTTTTTTTAAATTGTTGTGTTGATTTACATTAGCTTATGTGGATTTATACTGTTATTTCTGCCTGGTTCTTATTACTTTTATAATATGGCAAAAGGAGGGAAAGGAGTCATTGAATCTTTAACTATCATTCATACTATATACCCTATATATCTTTCTTCTTTTAGTTCTTAACTATAATTATACCTTCTATTGTATAAAGGAAAAAAATTGAATTTAATAGTTAAATGACTTTCTCAGGGTGTTATAGCATCTTTAAGTGTTAGAGCTAGGTGTCAAAACACAAATGCTCATGTATATTCTACAATTCTAGTGTCATTTAAGTTAAGATGTCTTATAGTAATCGGTCCTCTTTATACAGATCAGCAAGTGGGCTGAATAACCACCTGCGTAGCTTAATGTTAGATGTGCAAAAGAGCCCCCCTCCCAACTAACAATATCGTTGCACTATTTATTCTGTGTAGCTTTAAAGACCTATAATTAGATTTACTCGTAGGATTCGAGATGGTTGTCTTATGCTGCAATTATTAAATATGTTTATCATGGGTATCACTTCTACTCTTTTTTTTTTTTTAAAGATTTTATTTATTTATTTGACAGACAGATCACGAGTAGGCAGAGAGGCAGGCAGAGAGAGAGAGAGGAGGAAGCAGGCTCCCTGCTGAGCAGAGAGCCTGATGTTGGACTCGATCCCAGGACCCTGAGATCATGACCTGAGCCGAAGGCAGCGGCTTAACCCACTGAGCCACCCAGGCGCCCTCACTTCTACTCTTAATAAACCTTATCACTACCAGCCTTCCTGTACCCAGCTCCTGTCCTAGACTAACATGACAAGTCATAATAACTTCATATTTTTCCTCTTCCAGACTAATTAAAAAAAACTTAATATGTACTTTAAAGCCCCACATTCAGAGATATTATTTACATCTGGGTTGGGAATCACTATTATTTATAATGTATAAAATGGGACTATTTTGGGAAGGGGGAAGGACTGTATTCCCTGGCTTGTCCATAGGAAATAAATATATTCTGCATACTCGTAAAGGATTGTATAGAAAGAAATGGAAATTCCATTATTGTACATACTAGATACTTTAGAGGGATGTTTGAAATTACTATATTTGGCTGTAGAAAAAATTTCAAGCTCACAAGCTACTCAAACCTCAAAACATTCAGGTAGTAATTCTCTTCATTTTCTTTTACCTATTCATATTCTTTTTTCAGTTTTTCAGATGTCCTGACAGTATGTTAACAAATTTTGTGACTTTTTATTTTGTGTTTAAGTAATATATTTTTTCAGAAAAACGGTCCAGATTTGTGTAGAAGATGCCTATGTGTTTAGGTTTTTAAAAATTAGTTCAGATGTCAAATTATACAGATTATTAAATAAATAAAATTTTACTTAATTTAAGATAGCTAGGGTTGTGTAGGTAAAAATGTTCTAGGAGAGTATGGACGGCTGTTTTTAAGTAGGATATGATGCGTTAGCGCCATCTACTGTTGAGTAAGAATAATTACTTCTTGGTGTGTATTTGGCTTTTTCCCAGTGGCTGTGTATTTATTTCTGAGTCCTGCATATTTCTCGGGATGGTCTCACTTAGTTGATCACTTTGTAGGATCTGCCATGTTTTGGTATGCTCAGATGATATCCTGTGTATGTTCAGGGTTGGCCAATTTTTGGAGATTTTTGCCTGATAATTCTTGTCAAAGCAAGAGTAGCAAATTTCCTACAATATTGACAGTTTGAGATTTTAAAAATAAAGCTAGTTAATTATGCTAGCTTTCCAAGTGGTACTTTTGTTTTAAAATTTGATGATTGATTTACTATTGTTACAAAAAGCCTGGTGGATTAAAATAGGGATTTAAACTGAATGTTCCATTTGTAGTTGAAAGACTATGGAAAACTATTTCTCTCAATATATTGCTTGTTACTGAATTAATTGAAGGTCCAAATCTGCATGGTGCAGTATTAAGTGTGTTGGTAATTTAGAGGAAAGTCTTCATCTAAATAATATGATCACTTTCTTGGGAGTTCAGTTTGTTAATGGAAAGGATATTGCAAAAATAGGCTTATATAATGTACTACTTAAGCCTCAAATTTAGACTCCCTGCATTTAAATGTTGGCTTTATCACTTGTTCCATTTGTGATCTTGAGACCATAAACCATAAACCCTAATCTCTCTGAGCCTATTTTCTCATCTGTAGGCAGGAATCATAATAGTAATACCTACCTTTTAGGATTATGTGAAGCATAAACAGAATAGCACTAAAGCACTTAGCATAGCTTCTGGCACATAATAAACACTTAATAAATGTTAGCTGCTAATTATTGTCAGTATTACCACTTTTATTATTGCTTATATAATCAAAGTGAATATAATGTTTCAATAATTATATTTTAATCTTAGTAACTAATCCCTTTTTTGAAACCTAGAATTTAGGAATAAAATATGTAGCTTAAGAATATAAACGTTCAGGGATGCCTGGGTGTCTCAGTGGGTTAAACCTCTGCCTTCGGCTCAGGTCATGGTCTCAGGGTTCTGGGATCGAGCCCCACATCATTCACCCTCTCTCTCTGCCTACCTCTCTGCCTAATTGTGATCTCTCTCCCTCTCTCTCTGTCAAATAAATAAATAAAATATTTAAAAAAAAAAAGAATATAAACGTTCAAAATATTTACTGTTTCTGCCCATCATTTAGAGTAGAGGCAAAGTGAAAAGAACAGGCCTTTTAATAAACCTTAACCTTGGGTCCTGGATCCGTCAGTTACTAGCAGTGTAATGTGCAGCAACTTTTTTAACCCAAAGCTCCGTTTCTTTATCTCAAAAATGGGTTGTTTTGAGGATTAAATGATAGAATATATTTATAAAGCCATCGTTCTTAACATTTTAGTAGACTCACAGAACATAACTGGTAATTCTCTTTCAGTAACCACTTACTATAGGTTTATAGACATGTACATACTTCTGTAGTTTTGTTACCCATACTAAAGTAAAATATTAAGCACCTTTTGTATTTGAAAAACTGGTGGAGTTTGAGAAGGGTACAAAGAAATTGTGACTACCTCAAGTATAATTGAGATGGGATATGAATATTTGAAAGGTTTTAAAAATTAATTTGAATAATGCAATAATATTTGAAGGCAAATTTTAAAGTAAATTATATAGAAAATGTTTTTAGGAGCTCAGAGGAGGGATACTTTCTATACTGGGTCTAGCTTACCAGTCCCTTACCAACTCTATTGTTGTTGCTGTTGTTGTCATTATTATTACTATGGTGGTTGTAGGACATTCAAGTCATTCTAGGAGGACATGCAGAAGATAAAATCCACTCATGGATTATTAGAAATATTTATCGATTACACATTATCTACCAGCCTAATGGAATGAGCCTGTGAGTGTATTCAGCCTGCAAAGTGAGAATGAGAGGGAAATAATGCTGAATGTTATTCATGATCATGGGAGATGCTGGCAAATTGGTGAATGAACCCAGGAAAGTCTACATCGGTTATGCTAACTAAAACTAGTGTTCTGTTCACATACTAATATGAAATTCTGCGTAAAATTATAAAAACCAAATTCTCTCCTGTGTCCTCTGGGACTTTGCTTCCTCGGGATTATGTCCTCTTGTGTTCTGTTTAGGTTTTGACTCCTGCATAAGCCGCCAACCCCACCCAGGTCCTCTGCCTTCCTCACGCCTCGTTCACCTGTGCTGCTGGGGTGTGGCCTCACCATGCTGCCACTCATGCTTCTGAAATTGTTCTTTTGCAAATATTACCAATGACTTGCTAACTGTCTCAAGTCTTAAATGCTTTTCAGAACTGATCTCCTTTGACATCTCTCTTGGGCATTGTACCTGTTACTTCCTGCATTCTTTTCCCTTGGCTTCAGTGAAAGGTGCACCATTCGCTCCTCGTTCTCCTACCTGACCCTCTCCTTTTTGGTCTCTGTTACAGTTTGTTGGTTTCTTCCCAGTTCTCTTAAATGTTGGTGTTTCTCTAGAGTCTATCATTTGCCCTTTCTTCCTTTTACTCTGGAGGTTTTCTTCCCCTTCCAGGGACCTCCCCCATATGCTCATGGTTGGGTGCTTCCAGTTGACTTTTCTTGATGGCTTCAGAGTCCTGTGTTCAGCCACTGGTAGTGCAAGAGAATGAGGACATGGGCTTTAACCCCTCATCCTCTCCATCACTTGTTAACACACTAAAACTTCCTTAAGTAGACATATACTCTATGTAAAACAAAGAACAACAGCAAATACAAAAACTCTTGTAAAAGTAGTGTGTTTGATATGGAAACTGAACCTCAAGAAGTATCTTCTGATCCATTCTATCCCAGACTACTCCTTCATAGAAATTCTGGAGCTGCCATTGATTGTCCCCAATTTCCCTGTGAACATATTTACTTGGACATACCATCCAAACTGGGCTCCTCATGGATCACTGCTTTCAAAGGGTATTCTGCCACAATTAACAGTGCCAAGATGTACTCTGTATCATACACCCAGACCCCTAAATCATCCTAAACTCTGCTTCTCCCTTTACTTAAATAGCCAACCAGTCCCAGGATCACTATTGCCTTAATTTCTTTCATCTATGATGGACTTTGCTTCATTATATTTTAATTATTTGATTAATGACTGTTTCTTTCACTAGCATTTTTATGTTCTCACTATCTACCATGATTTTTATATGGTAGTAAATGCTCAGTGAATACTTTCATACATAGAAATAAATTTATCAGCAATCCCTACTTGCCCAGGAATTAATACTATCACCTTTTACTGTCTTTAAAATGTCAAAGCACTCTAAAATAATAGATCTTTTCATCTGGATTAAAAAAGGTTATATTAATTAATGTTAATGTTATATCAGAGGGATATATGTTAAATTCTTTTTATAAACTTCTCAATTTAAAAGAAAGTTTTTTATGTGCCATTAATACATTTTGGAACTTGTATACTTCTAAGCCCCTCATTTTTTAAAATGAAGTCCAAGGGCACTGGGTGGCTTAGCCGGCTAAGCATCTGGCTATTGATCTCAGTTCAGGTCTTGATCTCAAGGTCATGAATTCAAGCCCTGCATTAGGCTCCTCGGCATGGAGCCTACTTGAAAATAAAAATTTTATTTCTGTAAATTTCCTCTCTCTTGGTCCTATTATTAATCCAATTTTTCTTATTTAATATTTCTTAGTATTACTTTGTTCATTGCATATTCTCAAATGGTGGTTTGCTGGTTCCATTTTTGTTAAATGTATGACTGTGCCTTCCATTTATTGTCATTTTTAAAATAGATTGTTCCCATTACACAGCAGTCCTTTCAGGACCGGCCGAGAGGTATGGACTTCTCCCATTTCACTCCTAAATAAGTAGCAAAAGAGAGGATAGTGTGTTCCAAATTCTAGCTGGTAACAACTTAATTACGTAGGTTTTCCAGTGATTTTAGTATCTGACCTAAGAGAAATGCTCAGATAATCAAAACCTAAATTTTCAGGCACCTGATATTACTGTAACCCTCTAACCTTATTTTAACCTTCTGATGATTGAGGTTTGATGATGACTCAGGTTCAGCATCGGGGTGATGAGTTGTCTCAGATGCTGACTACTGCTTCATTTTCCTGTCTTTAGTAGGCTGAAAACTATCTCTTCTTGAGCCTGGGTTTGTCTGGTAACACGTTGCTCTTTTCCCTTGATTGCTTTTAGTTTCTCAAGTCCCCAGAAGCCAGGTGATCATGTTTCAAGAATTGTATGATAGGGGTACTGGGATTGCTCAGTCAGTTTAGCATCAGCTCAGGTCCCGTGTCAGGCTCTCTGCTCAGCAGGGTGTTTGCTTCTCCCTCTGCACTCCCTCACCCCTGCTCATGCTCTCTCTCTCCTACTCTCTCTTGCAAATGTGTAAATAAAATGAAAGAAAAAAAGAATTTATGATAAACTAGAGTCAGTAATTATCAAGCAAGCTTTAAGGGACAGAGTGTATTTCTTTGGTATAGAGGCTTTATGAGAATTTTTTTTTTCAGCTTTTCAGTTAGTATTTGAGTTTCTGGACTACGTCCTGAAGGTTAGGGTTGCTGATTCTAGATAACTGGATGTATTTCCCATTCACTTATGTTCATCTACTGCTATATCCTTTTCATCACTTACAGAGCCATGTGGGGCAGAGCAAGAGGGATTAATTTTTTTAAGCTTTTACTTTAATACATTAGTTAACAGTGCTATATTAGTTTCAAATGTACAATACAGTAATTTAGCTCTTCCATACATCACCCTCTGCTCATCACAAGAAATACACTCCTTAATCCCCATCATCTATTTTACCCATCTGCTCACCCACCTCCCCTCTGGTAACCATCAGTTTGTTCTCTATAGTTAAGAGTATGTTTCTTGGTTTATCTCTCTCTCCTTCTTGTTCTGCCCCTTTGCTTGTTTCTTTTGTTTCTTAAATTCACATATGAGTCAAACCATATGGTATTTGTCTCTGACTTATTTTGCATAGCATAATAATCTCTAGCTCCACCCAAGTCATTGCAAATGGCATGATTTCATTCTTTTTCATGGCTGAGTAATATTCCATTATATATATGTGTGTGTGTGTGTGTGTGTATGTGTGTGTATTACATCTTCCTTATCCATTCATCAGTTGATGGACACTTGAACTGTTCCATACTTTGGTTATTATAAATAATGCTGCTATAAACATAGGGATGCATGTATCCCTTTGAATTAGTATTTTTGTATTCTTTTGGTAAACACCAAGTAGTGTAATTGCTGGGTCATAGAGTAGCTCTATTTTTAACTTTTTGAGGAACC